>NW_025318362.1:0-6955 GCF_018873765.1 Telopea speciosissima | reverse complement strand
GTTATTTAATAGTTATTGGATAACTTAGAAACATCACTCCCTGAAGTGAGACCAAGCAATGTAACCACTGAAACCCCAACACCTCAAGAACCTCGATGCAGTGGGAGGATATCTAGACCACCCACCAGGTTTACTTATCTCACTTTTTTTTTAAAACCCGAATATTATCTGGGACCCGGGCTGGCCCCTAGAATTTTATTAAAACAACTAACTCATAAAATAAGTACAAGGGGGGGACATAGCCCACCTTACCCCAAACCCATTACACAAATCACTCGAAGAAATACTCCTTCAAAAACCATCCCGAACCCTCCTTTTAAAAATGAAAAATAAGTAAACCTGCCTTGTCTTCTCTCACTATAACACTAAGCTCTCTGGGAAGGATTGAGATATATCGAAGAGAGGTATTAACATTAGTTGAGCGAACCAAATTTTCCAACCAATCAGCCGCTCAATTACTTTCCCTGAATGCAAATGAAAGGGCACGCAGGGAGGCACAAAGACCTAACACTTCCTGGAACCAATCCCAGCAATTCCATAAACTGCAAAAATTATTGTTAATTTGATTCACAATCAGCATAGAATCAAAATTAAACTCAAAATTGGAGAAACCCAACTCATCGCACAGGCGGAGCCCATCCCTGAGAGCACGCAGCTCAGCCACAGAATTAGTGCAAATTCCATAAAAGTTGGAGAAGGCTGCAATAAAATTCCCATCTATGTCTCTAATAATTCCTCGCTCCATGAACATTAAGTTTAATCACTGAGGAAGGGGATACCCAAAAAATAGGATGGGGCAATTTTAAGGGGGAGTAAAGAATATTTACCTTTAAAATCTGCAAAGTCAGGTCTTCCTTAAAATTGGGCCATTTACAAACTTTCGACGGATAATGCAAATCATGGATCCAGCTAAAAATGTGTTTAATGATGGTAGTTGTCGTGCGTGGTTCCTCCCCATGCCTTCTTAGATTTCTCTCTCGCCATAATTCTCAAAGAATAAAGGAGGGCAGCAGACCTTTGATAAATCCTCACACCCCCTTGTGATTAGCATTTTCAATCCAAAATAAAAATCTACTTCTAATGTCTTGAGAATTAATGACAGTCACATCCATTAATCGACTAAAAAATGCCCAAACCTTAAAAGCCATTCCCCCCGCCAGAAAGCAGTGATAAGCAATTTCCCTCCAGGGATTCCCACAGCATCAATATTTTGAAACCAAAGGAATTCCAATCCTCATCAAGACATCATCCATTGGGATTTTCCCATTTAGGATCTGCCAGATGAAAAAGCCTATTTTGGGTGGGAGGCTACGATTCCATATCCATTGAGAGTACAGAACCAAGTCGCCTTGAGATCGCAGTTCATTCTAAACTGACTTAAATGAAAATAATCCATCTAGGGCTGGCATCCAGATGAGCTTATCTGGCCTTACCGAAAGCTTGATGCTACTATTAAGGATTGTTTTCTGGATTTCCATAGAGTCTATGAGTTCCAAAGTCTGAAAGTCCCATTCTCCATCCAAATTAATCACCTTCTTGACAAAGGTATTCAAGTTAACTTGCAACGCTCCATCCACAAAATCAATCAGGGGTAGAATAAAACATCACCCGTGCCAATCAGCCATTTAGAATTAGATAGAATCATCTCCTTGAAGCCTAACGCTTTCCTCCAAGATTTTGACCCAATCAAAGGAGGAGTAGCCAGTGTTAGATGGTTCCCCTTCAGAAAATTGGCTTTAAAAAAATTACCCCATATAGAGTTTTAGACATAATACGCCACAATCCCTTCAATCTCATAGATAGATTAATATCCTCAAGACACTTGATGCCCAAACCTCCCTCCTTCAAGTGTCTACAGATTTTTTTTCCCAGTCTACCCAATGGTGATGTTTCCCATAGTCTGAGTATCCCCATAAAAAATCAGTATAGATGCTATGGAATTTACGCAACACCATTTTTGGGACATCCAAGACAGAGAGAATATGAATGGGTAAAGAGGAAAGAACATGTCTAAGCAAGGTTAGACGGCCACCAGATGAGAGCAACTTACCCTTCCATCCTGTTACTTTGAGATTGAGTTTTGCCAAAACCTCTTGAAAATAAGAAATTTTCAGTCAGCCTACATAAAGGGGTGCACCCAAATACATAATGGGCAGTGACTTTCTCATAGAACCTGTCACCTCGGTAATCATGCAAGCTCTTGCATTAGAAGCCTTGGAACTTAATATGGAACAGCTTTTTCCCAATGAACTCCATAATATGCTTTAAGGAGGGGTTCAAACCTTTAGAGAAAATAATTGTGTTGTCAGCAAATAAGTTGTGTGAGACATCCGGGCATCCTCACTGGAGATGAAAATAGGCTGCTCTACCCTCTTCAAACAGCCACCCTCAGCCCCCTACTAAGCACCTCTTCTGCTAATATAAAAAGAGTCAGCAAGAGATGATCTCCTTGCAGTACCCCTCTTGTGGATTTGAAGAATCCCGTCGGTCCCCCGTCCCAAAGAATTGAAAAGCAACAATTTACCACCATTTTTTTATTGAGCTATATCCATTGGAAAATCCAAATTTTTGTAGGACAAAAAATAAGAAAATCCTCTCCTGACGATTATAGGCCTTGGCCATATCCAGCTTCAAAATCACATTTCCCCCCTTGTCTTTCCATTAATATCTTGGGCAACCTGTTGGACTAGAGAGATATTATCGTGGACACTCCAGCCTTTAACGAAAGCCCCCTGTTCTTCCGAAATCAGCCCTAGGAAGCACACTTGCCAATCATGAGGAGATAGTTTTTGCAATTATTTTATAAGAAAAATTGCATAAACCAATTGGCCTAAAATCAACCATTACCTCCGGGGAGTCCTTCTTTGGGATCAGAATAAGGTTGGATGATGTGTAACTGCAAGGCAAGGTCTCTCTTGTAAAGAAGTCTCTAAATGGAGCCCAAACATTGTTGGTCACCACTTCCCAACAGTAGGTGAAAAAAATAACCTAAAAAACCATCTGGCCCTGGTGCACTCTCCTTCAAGAGGACAAAAACCGCTTTTTGCACTTCCTCCAAGGAAAGAGGATCAATTAACAACTTATTTACTTCTTCAGAAATAGCAGACGGAATGACCCCCAGCATGTCATCCACAATAATGGAACCCTATGAGGCAAATAAATTAGAAAATAACTCCACTACTTCAGATTGAATTCCCGCTGCATCCATTATCCACTCTCCCGACTGATTTTGAATTTTTTCCACTCTAGCTTTTTCCTCTTGATGTTGACAATGGAGTGAAAACATTTTGTGTTCCGATCAACTTCTTGCAGCAAGGTAACTCTAGATTTTTTACACCAAAAGATCTCCTCCTGCAAGAGAGTATTCTGAAGTTGATTTCTAGCCTCGTAAAGGGCAGCCTTAGAGTTGTCCGAATGATAAGTTCGTAATCCACCTCTGCTCTGCAAACCTCTTATTCAGCCCTCTTAATATTTTGAAAGATATTCCCAAAAACCTCCTTGTTCCAAACCGGTAGATGACCTCTCAGGCTTTTAAGCTTCAAAGAGAGAACCTGAAGAGGAGTCCCAAAACAAGGCATATCCCACTTCTCCTTAACAAAATTTTTGAACCCCTGGTGATAAATTCACATCTGCTGGAACTGGAAGGTAGAGATTCTAGGGACTGCAGACAAAGAACATTCAATCCAAATAAGAGCATGGTCAAAACAAGTTTTATAAAGCACTTCCTTCATAACTAGCATCCACGAGCACCGCATTATTAACAAAAGCCCCAAACTCTTCCAAAGAAAATAGGGGAAGAGTTCCATATGGTGTTAGTTGAGTCGGATAATGATCCAATAACATATTTTAAGGCTCTTAAGGATGTTGATGTCGTTAAATGGTTGGAAGCAATGTGCTCTGAAATGGATTCAATGCATTACAACAAGGTCTGGACTAGTCGATCTATCAATTCGGCTAAAACCCATTGGATGTAAATGGATCTTCAAGAGGAAGAATGGCCCTAATGGAAAAGTTGAAAGGTTCAAAGCAAGATTGGTGGCAAAAGGATATACCCAAAGAGAATGTTTTGACTATGATGAGACCTTTTCCTCAGTGGAGATGATGAATCCATCAAGATTTTATTAGCAATCACAGCGTACTTTGATTGTAAAATTTGGTAGACGGATGTGCAAACTATATTTCTAAATGGATTCCTTGATGAGAAAATCTATATGCAACAACCGGAGGGATTCTCTTCCTTGAAGGAAGAAGGCAAAGTATGCAAATTGTAGTGGTCCATTTATGGACTGAAGTAGGCTTCTAGAAGGTGGAACATCAAGTTTTATCAATCAATCAAACCTTTTGGTATTGATCAAAACATATATGAACCATGCATTTACAAGAAATTCAGTGGGAGTGTAGTATGTTTTCTCGTTCTTTATGTAGATGACATACTACTCATCAAAAATGATGTGGGATTTCTTACATCATTAAGCAATGGTTATCCACTACTTTTTCAATGAAAGATCTCTGAATAGCCAGCTACATCCTAGGGATTAAACTCATGAGAGTTCGCTAAAGACGGATGTTGGGCTTGTCACAAGCATCCTATATAGACAAAGTTCTGGTCAAATTCAATACGAAGAACTCCAAGAATGGAAGTGCTCCTTTTTGGCATGAGTCAATCTTTACAAATCTCAATGTCCTTAAACTCAGACGAACGTTGAAGAATGAGGAGGATTCCCTATGCTTCCGCAGTAAAGTGTCATATGTACACTATGTTGTGTACGAGGCCAGATATTTACTATGCAGTAGGTATTGTGAGTCATTACAAGTCAAATCTCGGACGAAAGCATTGGGTTGTTGTGAAAAACATCCTCAAGTACTTGAGGAGGACTAACCTTAATGGGTTGTTGTTAAGAAGAATTTTGTTCTTCAGAAGAAGGGTGTACTAGTGGTAGTGCATCTGAAAAGAGAAAAAAAACAAAGTAAAGATTAGACCAACATAGAATGGTTAAATTCAAGTAAAAGAATACCTAAGTACTGCTAATATCAGACTACATAAACACATCGATCTGCTAATTGGTAATGGTTGTTCAGAGCATACAGTCCAGAAAGTGACACATCTTTGACATTTTCAAAGGATTCAGGACGAACTACATCGGCAATGGAAAAGGTGCATTTGGCCAAGGAGGTTGTTTCTCTAAGAACCTTTTGAATTCCTTTTTGAATTGTGTCATGTTCACAACAAGACCTTTAAAGCTATGACTCGCATTTTTTAGCTTTGCTATATAATCGAGGCGGCGTAATTCTTTCAATCTATCAATAGCTTCTTTATGCTTCTTGTCCATAATTTGTCGGTCCAGGTTAGACCTTATTTTGAAGAATTTTTCGTACTCAATGATGCTTTGGTAAGGAGAAGTATCTTTACCTTTGCCTGTTGTTGACAATTTCTTCAATTTCTGTGGCAATTGAGAAAGTGTATCAAAAGCATAACACGATCGGAAGTAGAGGACTGCCAGTCATCAAGTGTTGCAAAGGTATTAGACTAAATTGAAAAATATTATCGACCACTAGGCCAAACATTCCTCAATAGTCGCAAGTAAAGGCAAGAAGTGATGTGGATTAAAACTAGAAAATGTTAGTTTGTTGAGGAGTGTTAGGTCACGAATATCATCTGGCTTCTTTATCACTCGGCGTTCAACCAAACCTTTAGCATCTAAGAAAAACATTTTTTTTTTATAGGTAAGTATGATTGTATAAAGACAAAGAGAAAAAGAAGAATATACAGGGGATGGCAGCCCTTACCACAACCCCTTAGACAGGCCTAAGGGGATGGGGAGAGCCTCAGAAACACCTCGAGGACAGACCCTCGGTGATACAAACCCAAAGAAAGAGTCAAAGCACAGTTGCAAGGGGGTCTAAAGTAAATTTTCCGGTCTACATCGTCTTGGATCAACTCCATCAACTCCTGGAGGAAATCTGAAGGATGGAGGACTGATTCCCCATCCCCAGTAGCAATGGCTGCAACAAAATCTGTGGGTTGATTTAGCTCTCTCCAAACATGCCGAATCTCTTTACGGTGTAGTTGTTCAATGAGGGGAATGATCCGGCCCTTTAAGACCTGTATACTCCATGGGCAGCTGATTGTACCATTCAAGATATCCACTGCTAGGTTAGAATTAGATCTGATAGATACACTGTGGAAATATTTTTCAATGCACAAGGAAATCCCCCTAAAAATAGCAAGGAGTTCCATACTAAGAACCGAAGCCTCCTCTCCCTTTCCAGCATAAGCCAAAATAGGAGCCCCTGTGTCATCTCGAATGAGTCCCCTATAAGAAGCCTTGTCAGCAGTCAATGAACCATCACAATGAAGGGCTATCATGTGAGCGGGGGGCTTGAACCAGGCACAAGCTTTTTGGGTTATAACCTTCCAATACACCCGAATCCCCCAACTATCAGCAAGGAATTGATTCCTAGAGTTCTGGACAACCGAAATAGGAAAGGCAGAGTACTTGGTTGCAGCATCAAGTCTTATAGCCTCAATAATCTGATCATAAAACCTGACTTTGTTTCTAAAAAGTCTTTGGTTCCGCTCCCACCAAATATGATGCACCGTAGCATAGAAAGCCAGCTTGGGGATAATGTCCATCTTATCATTGGAGCAGCCAACGTAGGAAAGCCAAGCTATCACATCCTTGAGAATAGTAGGCCTCCCACCCCTTTGAGAGCATAGAGAGCTTATCTCCCCCCAAATAGTTCTTGAGAAGGAGCAATCGAAGAAAAGCTGATCATGATTTTCTGTTCCTGCCCAACAGAACCCACAGTTCGGCCCAACAAGAATGTTTCTTTTGATTAATTGGTCTTTGGTGGGGAGGGCACCCATAAGACACCTCCAAGTTGTACATGATTGCCTAGGGAAGTTCTCAGCAAACCAGATGTACTTACTCCAGCCCACCTTAGTAAAGACCCT
>NW_025318361.1:0-6963 GCF_018873765.1 Telopea speciosissima | reverse complement strand
TAAATAGAAAATAAACCATATTTTCTATCTAATTAGAGATAAGGATACTTTTTAAAAAATTCCAAACCTAAAAAAGTACAGAAATTCCCCCAAATAACCCCAAACGACCCACCTGGTCTGGTTTAAACCGAAAATGAACATATGTTGAAATAGGTATCGATTTGCAGGTCACAACCCTCAACATCGCATCCACACGTCTAATAAGAGATAAGGACATTTTTTAGAAAATACCAAGCCCAAAAAAGTGTAGAAATGCCCCCAAATAACCCCAAACGACTCACTCGGTCTGGTTTAAATCGAAAATAAGCATATGTCGGAATAGGCGTCGATTCAAAGGTCACGATCCTCAACATTGCATCAATATGTCTAATAAGAGATAAGGATACTTTTTAGAAAATACCAAACATAAAAAAGTACAGAAATGCCCCCAAACAACCCCAAAGGACCCATCTCGTCTGGTTTAAATCGAAAATGAACATATGTCGAAATAGGTATCGATTCAAAGGTCACGACCCTCAACATCGCATCCATACGTCAAATAATTGTTAAGGATACTTTTTAAAAAATCCCATGCCCAAAAAAGTACAGAAATGCCCCCAAATAACCCCAAACAACCCACCCGGTCTGGTTTAAACCGAAAATAAACATATGTCGAAATAGCTATCGATTCGAAGGTCACGACCCTCACCATCGCATCCACAGGTCTAATTAGAGATAAGGACACTTTTTAGAAAATCCCAAACCCAAAAAAGTACAACAATGCCCCCAAATAACCCCAAACGACCCACCTGGTCTGGTTTAAACCGAAAATGAACATATGTTGAAATTGGCATCGATTTGCAGGTCACAACCCTCAACTTCGCATCCACACTTCTAATTAGAGATAAGGACACTTTTTAGAAAATCCAAAACCCAAAAAAGTACAGAAATGCCCCCAAATAACCCCAAACGACCCACCTGGTCTGGTTTAAACCGAAAATAACCATATGTCGAAATAGCTATCGATTCGAACATTCCAGGGGCAGAATCGATTCAAAGGTACTGAAGGAGAGAGAAGCTCTGGCGATTTTGAGAGGGGGGTTTTGGTTTTGATCTTGGTGATGGCCGGCAGGCCTCTTGCTTCGGCTGCTGGCTTTCCTCCTCTTCTCTTCTCGGGAGGGAGGGATGGAGGGGGGGAGATAGATGGATCGAGTGAGGAGGGTGTTGGTGGTGCTGCTTTTGGGGCTCCAGGGGGTGGTGATTGGCTTGCTCTTGGTGGTGCAGCTGGGTTGGATGTAGGGGCTGTTTCTTTGGTTCATGGTGGTGTTCGTTTGGATGAGGTTGCTGGTTCTGATGGCTTGGGACAGCAAGGAGGAAGCTCTTCCCGAGGGGGGTCAGAGAAGAAAGGGGAGGTTCCATGGTCTGCACTCTTTTCCTCTTCGTCTTCTTCTTTACTTGGTGATGGCTTGAAGCTTTCCTTTGTGGAACCCGAGGAGATTGAAGGGGTGCGGGTTGCTACATGCCCAGAGTCCATAATCAAAGAGGGGCTTGAGAAATGGAGAAACACTCTTATGGGGCATTTTATTGGGGGCAGGCCGAGCTTCACTTTTGCCCTTGATTTGTTGTTAAAACAGTGGAAGATTTCAGGTCATGTCGATGCTAATCTATTGGACAGTGGGTTTTTTATTTTCAGATTTAATCTTGAGGAGGATAAAATTAAAGTTCTTGAAGGGGTTCCTTGGTACGTGCAAAGAATGCCAATGATCCTTCGTCCTTGGAGCCCGAATGCTTGTTTGGAGAGGGTTGATTTATGCTCTGTTCCTATTTGGATTTCTCTCCCCAATCTTCCTTTTCACTTTTGGTCCTCTCAAGCTTTGAGTTCGATTGGGAGTGTTATTGGACAGCCTATTGTGACTGATAAAATGACGCGGGCCATGGAGAGATTATCGTATGCTCGGCTTTGTGTTGAAGTCTCTGCTGATAAGGATCTTCCTTTGTCTGTTCCTGTATATGGTGATGAGGGGTTTGCATTTAACCAAAGGTTGTTTATGATTGGAAGCCTCCACGTTGCAAGCATTGCAAAGTGTTTGGTCACCTAATTGATTCATGCAAATTTGGTAGCAATGTCCAATCCCAGAAGAGCTCACGGTCTAGGAAGGAGTGGCATGTGAAGGGAGCTGCTGGGAATGATGATGGAGTTTTGGCCGGTGGGGATGATGGGTTGCCGGAGGTTCAAGCTGGTATAGTTGCTGGGCAGCCGAGTGTACAAGTTGGGGAGAGTGATGAAGTTTCTAATGTTGATTCCGTTATTTCAGATGTTAAAAAAGGAAGTGGAGATTGTTTACCTATGGGGAAGGGCCCCAGTTTTGGGAAGAGGATTTTTAAAAATCCTGTGACGTCTCTTGGGGAGCACTCAAAGGCTAAAGGGCTGGCTCATTCAAATGCGTTTGCATTATTGGAAGATCTAACGGAGGAGGTTCACTATGACCCGGCTGAAATGATGTTGGACTCAGATTCGTGTGCTATCTTATTAGGTAATGATTTGTTTGAGGAAGCTGGTTTGGAGGAAGAAGATTGTTCGCCCATACCTTTAGCCATTCTTCCAAATTTGGAAAAGAAGGATCATGGGGAGTATCCAACTTCCAAGGATTCTGAGTCTAATTTGAATAAGGATTCTATATCTGACTTGGTGGAGAAGATCCCTAGTGCGTTGCCTATGGAAGTCCAGGCTTTAAAAGATAAAGGTGAGGTGGATTCTAGAAGTTCGTTGGAGATGGCTGATCCTAATCCAAGGGTGGATGCGGTTGTGGTACCTGCTAAGCCTTTGGCCAATTTTGAAAGACTAAAGAAGCAGGCTGAGGAGGTTCGGGCTATCCAAGGACAGTTCGGGAAAGGTATGGGTCCTTTAAGTTCTTCTTCTTATTCTTTGTTGGGCTGGCCCATGGGGAGGGGGTCTAGATTCCAGGCCCAGCGGGTTCCCTTGAATCCGAAAGATTCCTTTGGTGGTAAAGGTGATGGACCTAGTAAGGGGGGGGGGGGGGAGCCAGCTCTAGCCCTGCTGCCATATGAAGTGTTTATCCTGGAATGTTAGAGGCTTGAATTCCTCTACCAAACGGCTGGGGATTAAGAAAATTTTGATGGACCATTAGGTTAAATTGGCTTGTCTACTTGAAACCAAGGTGAAGGTGGATAATTGTGCCAATGTTTTTGACAATTTTATTTCAGATTGGAAATATTTACACAATGGTGAGGCTGATGCTCCCATTCGGATTTGGTTGGGTTGGGACTCTAATGTTTTTAAAGTGGAAGAGATTCAGAAGACCTTGCAATTTATTCATGTTCGGGTTTCGATTTTGGGAACCTCTATTACATTTTTGTGTACTACAGTGTATGCTGTTAATGCCATAGAAGGGCGCAAGGATTTGTGGAGAGATGTGGGGGCTTTTGCTAGTTCTATTCTAGATCCTTGGGCTGTTCTAGGGGATTTTAATGTGGTGCGCAACCAAAATGAGAAGTTTGGAGGGGACCCTATTCGGCAGGAGGCTGTGGATGACTTTAATTCTTTTGTTGATGACACAGGGCTGGTGGACCTCAATTGGAAGGGGGAAATTTTCACTTGGAATAATAGACAAAGTGGGGATACCCGAATTTGCTGCAAGTTGGACAGGGTGTTGGTTAATTTGGGTTGGATGGATGTGCTTAGGTCCTCCGAAGCGACTGTTCTTCCCCCTAGCCTTTCTGATCACTCCCCTGTGGTGGTGGCAATTTTAGATGCTACTAATTTTGGCCCTAAACCGTTCAGATTTTTTGAGGCTTGGATTGGAAGAGATGGGTTTGATGAAACAGTGGTCAAGGGCTGGGAGCAGCCGGTTAGCATGAATCTTAACCCCATTCTTCGGTTTGCTGCTCGGCTTTAGAATGTCAAGAAGGAACTTAGGAGATGGAATAAGGAGTGTGTCAATGATGTTTTTGCTGCTGTAAAGGCTGCTAGAACTGAGTTGACTCAGATCCAGAGTAACCTTGGTCCTAACCCAAGTGATCCGAATTTGGTTTCCTTGGAGACTCAAGCAAAACGAAAGCTGTGGGAAGCTTTGGCCATTGAAGAAAAATTTTTAAAGGAAAAATCAAGGGTGAAACACATTCAGCTGGGTGATGGTAACAACAGTTTCTTCCATAAATCTATGGTGTGTAGACATAATAGGAACCATATTCTGGAAATTCAAGGGGAAGGGGGTGTTATTGTCAGGATCCCAATCTTATCAAGCATGAAGCTATCTCCTTCTATAAGAGGTTGTTTGGGGCTGATTCTGGTGATAGTGGTTCTTTTCCCAGTTCGATTCCTTTATAGGGTGGTTTATCTATTGCCCAATAGGAGGATCTTATTGGTCCTGTGGCTAATAAGGAGATTTTGGAAGTGGTGTTTGCTATGAAGAGCTCCAAGGCTTCAGGGCCTGATGGGTTTGGGGCTGCCTTTTTCAAGCACTGTTGGGATGTAGTGGGGGAAGATTTGACTTTAGCTGTTTTTTTTTTTTTTGATAAGTAAGAAGATTTTATTAGAAAAGGAGGAAAAACTACAAACGAAGGCATTCTCTAAGAACCCGACAAGGGGAAGAGAACCCAAAGCACGATGGGACAGGCCCCATCAAACAAGAACCGAGCCAAAAAGGCTACGGCCTGTAATATGACAAAATCTGAGTCCTGCTTAAGGTAGTCAATAAGGGCAGGGGGGAAATCTCCAGGATCCCAAACTACCCCATGTGAGTCGCAAGGGACTGCAGCCATAAAATCTGCTGGTCGATTTTGTTCTCTCCAAACATGGGTGAATTCTTTCATTCTCAAATCATTTGCCAAAGCAAGGATTCTACTCTTGAGAGGTTGTACTTTCCAAGGTCCTACAACCTTGCCAGAAATAGTGTCAATCGCCAACTTGGAATCAGATCTGATAGAAACATCAAGGATTCCTCTCTCTATGCAAAGGGAGATGCCTCTATGTATAGCAGCCAGCTCCATGGAGAGAATGCAAAGTTCCAGCCCTTGGTTAGCAAATGCAGCTACAGGTTGTCCAATTGCATTACGAATCACTCCTCCAAAAGCAGCTCTACCATCGGACAGCGAACCATCACAGTGAAGGGACCACAAATTGTTAGGAGGTAAGAACCACGAGCATGGTCTCGGCATCCTAATAGCCCAATGAACTTGCAAGTTCCAGGCTGAAGCAATGTGGGAATTAGCAGGACTAGGATCCCCACTCAAAGAACCAGATGTGACTACAGTCCTAACATCCCCCTTGATAGCTTCCACAATCTGATCCTTAGATCTAGCCTTTTGCCAAAAAATTCTGAAATTTCTTTCAAACCAAATATGCTTGACAGTGGCACAAAATGCAAGCTTTAAAACCACACCTAAGCTCCCCACTCTTCCTGCCGCATACCGAACCCAAATGGCAGCATCAAATATGTTCATGGGAGCCTGTCCATGAAGAGAACACATACCAAAGATCCTCCAAATATCAATGGAAAAAGGGCAAGCAAAGAAAATATGGTTTCTGCTCTCAATACCAGCCCAACAAAACTCACAACTATGTTGAACCGGGATCCCCCTGTGAAGAAGATTATCCCTAGTGGGGAGAGCATCGACCAGACACCTCCAAGAAACAAAAGAGTGGGACTTAATGATGCCTTCAAACCAAACTGCTTCACTCCAATCCACGGGGTTGGCCTTCACACGGGTGGCATTCCAAGCCGATTTGGTTGAAAAGATACCTGTCGGATTGCCAGTCCATACTACCAAATCCGGGTTGTCACCATGCAACTTATCAATGGAGGGGAGGGCTCTCCACACATCAATAAGGTTAAAAGAGGTTGAAGGGCCAGGTAGCCAGTCTCCATCCCGAACAATTTCCTTGACAAGTGCATGATGGGCTGCAAGCGCATAAGATCCCGCATCATAGCAAATCCTACTACCAAACCTATTAAAAAGGACTCCCTCTGGGTGCCACTTATCGAGCCAAAGTTTGGTGGATCTGCCATTGCCAATGAAGGTATTAATTAAAGGCAATGCCTTATCTCTATATTTCAAAACTTTCCTCCAAACCCAAGAGCAATTTTGCAACACCTTAACTGTCCAAAGCGATTCCTGCTTGAGGTACCTCTGCTGGACCCAATGCACCCAAAGTCGGTTTTGCTTGGAGGCAATCCACCAGATTTGCTTCATAATACCAGCCACATTCATCTCCTTAACCCGCTTAAGCCCAAGACCTCCTTCAGTTTTAGGCTTGCAGACCGCATCCCAAGAAATGAAGTGCATTTTCCTTTCAAGCGAGGGGCCTGACCAAAGGAAATTAGAAAACATGGACTCAAGCTGTGAGATAAGGTTACCTGGCAGCCCAAAAATACCAGCCCAGTAAATGTAGCATCCTTGGAGCACAGAAGAGATAAGTTGAGACGCCTGACATAAGATAAAAACCTGGCTTTCCATCCTTCCAATTTCCTTCTAACCAAATCTAAAATAGGACTGCAATCTTTCAAGGACAGCCTGCCCGAGACAAGAGGGACGCCGAGGTACTGATAGGGAGAGTGGTCTCGGAGAAACCCGTTAATTCCAAAAGTTCCATACTACTAGTTTGGGTTAGGCCCCTACAATAATAGAGGACTTAGATCTATTGAGATGCAGCCCTGAAAGACCTGCAAACTAAACAAGACCCCCAAACTAGCCAAAACAGATTCGCGATTGGCCTTCACAAAGATCATTAGGTCATCCGCAAATATAAGGTGAGAAAGATGTAGAGCTTTACATCTAGGCAGCAATTTGATTTGACCATCTACTTCCAGCCTTCGTATAATTCCTGAAAAAGCTTCCATGGCAATAGTGAACAAATAAGGAGAGAGCGGGTCACCTTTCCCGATACCTCTATCTCCCTTGAAGTAACTGTGGGGCTGCCATTAATGAGAACGGAGAACATGGGTGTGGTAACACAAGCCTTAA
>NW_025318360.1:0-6965 GCF_018873765.1 Telopea speciosissima | reverse complement strand
TCATCTCCTCCCATGTCCATATGTTTTTCTTTTATGCATGCATTGAGGACCTGCATGAATTAAGTGTGGGGGTATGTTGGGCTTAATTGGTGAATTTTGATTGTGGCAATAGTTTGGTTTTGTGCATATGTCTCTTTGATTGCAAAACGAGAGAGAGAGGAAATTAGGTGTCCTAGCATGCAAAATAATAAAAATCCCTTTTCAAGGATGGTAATTGGTTTGTATCCGATGAGAGGGATTGAATTGGAAAATATGAGCGTTATTTCATTTGATGGCTAGATTCCTCTATGTGTTTTATGGATCCTTTGATCTTTTGGCTAGTAGTTGAAACCAATTTGTTTGTGGCAAGGCAAGGCATGAAAGTGGAAGTGAATGAAAAAAAAAAAAAAAAAAAAAAGCAAGGAATAGAAAAGAAAGTGGAATTCCTTGGGACTAGACAGAGCACCTTGTGTCTCATGAAGCGGGTGACTTGATCGAAATTCCTTGGAAAGAAACTAAAAAAAAAAAAAAAACTCTTGCATCAATGTCTCAATGTCTTATGGATATATGCAAAAGCGAAGCTACCAAGTATTTGGGTGTCAGTGTATGCTCCACCATGTCATTCGTGAGAACAGAGTGGAGTAGAAATAGAGTTTGTGGTTGAGAAAGAAAACTTTTGCCTTAATGCCCGAAAAAGTATGGTCAACAATACTCAATGCCTAAGTCTTTGGTTCCATCGATGCTATGGGGGTTTACTTGAAGGTGAGTAGTGTTCAAAAAAAATAGGAGATCCCTTGAACTTGATGCATACTTGTTACTTGAATTGATGTGGGGTGATAAAATTCAAGTGTGGGGAACCTTTGGCTCCTTGATCTTTAGTTGAACACTTTTTGGGATTATGTGCACTGTCCTACTTATGCCATGATTAAAATTTGCAGCATTTATTTATAATTGAATTTTGGGTATATATTCACTACAAACACCCACGAGACACAACTCGTCCACTAGGGGTAACCTAGGGGTTTAAAGGCTTGTTGCACATGCTAAGTGCAACCGTGATTCCTACGAAAGTGAGTTAGGATTTTCTGCATTCTAGGTTAGTTTTTGTTTTTGCTTTACTTGAGGACAAGTAACGTTCAAGTGTGGGGGAATCTGATGAGCACATTTATGTGTGAAATTTTAGGGCATAAATTATACATTTTACCACATTGAACAGAGTTACTCGGTGCGTTCTTGTGCTTTTCGTGGTTTAGGTGAATTCTTGTGAAAATGAAGGAGATGATGCTAAGGAGATGTTTTTAAGCTTTTAGAAGTGTAAATGGATGCATAGCCCATCGAGTCAGCTTCGCAATGGTTCAAACGGCACTTAATTCCGAGTTGAAACGAAGAAGTTATGGCCGTTTTGTAACGACAGCGTGAAAATGGTCTGCAGGGGTTTATTTATAATTATTGACAGTCGGATGGGGACAAAGTGAAGCGGAAGTTCGGATTTTAGGAGCCTTAATGCAATTATCAGAAGTTACTTTACTGTACCCAAAAGATTCCATTTGGAAGGCTCGGGACAGTCCAACTTCAACTTGAGATATCTTGGGCTCAACTCCGAATGGATGAAATTTGGGTCTATTTTGTGTGATTTTTCGAAGGAACACAATGGTGAGACCTGTATAAGAACCCCATGCTCCACGTTTTTGAAGGACAGAATGGGTATTTTATTTATTTTAAGGAATCCTAGTCATCACCCTTACTCTCTCTCTCCTTCAACTTCTCAAGGGCACTTCCGAACTCTACTTGGGATAGATTTATTTTGAAAGATATTTTCTCATCTATGGAAGGTTGAAAAATCAAAGATGCTTTGATTTTATTGCTTGGAAGATATCTACAAAAAAAAAGAAGCACAAGTTAGAATTAGAAAGTTACTTTTCTAAAAATAGAAGGTCTATGTAAATAATCTTCTTCTTCTTCTTTCTATTTTTTTTTTTTTTTTTTTCTTAGGATTCAAGGCATTGTAAAAGGAAGGAGAGAAGAGAATATTCTCTTTCTTAGGGAATATTTCTCCTACACTTCCCCCTTCTCTCTTCTCCTCTCTTCCCCTATAAATACCCCTTGCCCTTTGGGTTGTAAGAAGTTAGTTTTTAGTTCAGTTTTTAGTTAGTTTCTAGTTCAATTTTAATTCAGTTTTTAGTGTAATTTTTAGCTCATTTACTTAGTAAAATTTCTTTTCTTCTTCTCCTTCTAAGTTATGATTTTTGGCCTTTCTAAGTTCTAGTTTGCTTTTTGATTTTCATTTAATGGTTGTAATAGGTTTAGTTTATGCTTTAATTTCAATTTAAGTCTTCAATTGGGTTGTAATTTCTTAATTCTAGTTTAGGTTTTAAGCCTTCTAGTCTAAGTTCTTAAGTTGATGACAAGACTTGAAGATTTAGAAGAGGAGGCCAAGGTAAGTTTATGAAGTATTCAAGCTTTTCAGTTACATTCATGCAAGCACATCCAGGTTTTACTATCTAAACTCTTAATCTCATTCTCCTCTCCTCTATCTCTCTCTACCTTCTTCTTCTTCTCCCTCTATTTCTTTTATTCTTTTTATATGGTTGTGGTATGTGAATGCACTTTTATTCCCTTATTTATTTTTATGTGATTATGAAGTGTGGCTGCGTTTTTGTTATTCCTTCCAATTTACGTTAGTTTGATAGGTTAGATGCTCATGTGTTAGGACACCAACTTAATCCCTTAATTTTGTTAGATGCTTATGAGTTACGATGCATTAATTTTCATTAGTTTCATTAGTTTAATTTAACACTTTAATTTGGTTCACTTTGCATTACTTTTAAGTTAGTTAAATAGAGTGGCATATATCTCCTCGTGTTTGACCCGTAGCTACAATTGACCCGTACGCTTGCGGCAATTTTTAAACTCAAACATACCCCAAAAGCCGGTACAAGATTGCAATAGAAGTACCGAACCAGATTTGGATAGCAAGGGAGAGTCAGAGACAGCATCGGTGCCCAACCTAGGGCATTGAATCTCTCAAAAAGCTTGAACTGGTGGAAGTCTTCCAATTGCACCACCCTTCCATTCACAATGTTTTTAGTGGAGAACCTCTCCCAATCTCGTGCATGGTTATAGCGTGAGAAAAAATATTGATAAAACTCATGGTCTTCAGATGAAGAATCATCCCTAGAAGTAGGGGATGGCACGGCCGATGGTAATGGTGGCGATGGATTAGACCGTAGACGCTTGCGGGTCACCGCTTTCCTTGTCGTACTATGCTTCCCATTGGTGGACATTGCTGCAATACAGCAAAGAGAAAAAAACACACAAAAGGGGATTAGGTTCTACAATTTGTAATAAAAAAAAAATAGAAATGAGAAAAGAAGAAAAAGAATTAGATGGAATTCACCTAGGGCACGCTTGAAGGTGAAGAAATGAAGGTAGGATGCCTTGGAATGATGGGGGATAGCTTAGAAAATATTTGAATGTGATCTAGGGGGTCCAGAGCTCTCAAACTCGGAAAAGAAATGAGAGAAAATGAGTCTCGGACTGTGTATATTCGACCCAATTCTCTGGGTGATGCATTGGGCGGTTGACCCAAACGCCTAGTGAAATGCCCAGAGAATGGCTGACAGCAGTTTTTATGTGATTTTTCATATTGGCTTATACGAATTTGCATAAAAGGGTAATATGGACCCTCTAAAACATTTGTTTGGTCATGATGAAATTATGGGTATATTCAAAAAAATAAATTATATATATATATATATATATATATATATATATATATATATATATATATATATATATATATATATAATAACCATATTAATGCAATATACAATTTTAAAGAGAAACCTATTACGTGTATATGTGCCTATACATAAACAATGTATATCTCAGCATGGGTGTATGAACTCGTGTGTGAGTGATGTGTGTTGAAATTTAAACATAGATAAATAGGAATGTTATGGCTAGGGGCATCTACGTCATCTACAGAAGGGTTAGACACCTCCAATATCACCCCACTTGCATTAGGAACATGTTTTGTCATTGGTCTGACCTGGTTCATGTTTGATATAGGAAAGTAATGATTAGCTTCATTCTTTAAGTTTTACACATGCCCGTACCTAAATGATGTGTAGAGTATTGTTGTTTTATGTATATCCTCGAGTTATTCCATTTAAGATTCATGATCATATTGCTTAAGTTCATGTAGTGTTAAGTATGTTCACCAAGTTATGGCAACCATAGGAGTCTAATGTCCGAAATTTCTCCATGGCAGGGTTTGGTTGTGTTATTCGGACTCGGTAAACCCCAATGACATGCTCCGCATTAGACAACTAAGAAAGAGGCTAGCTTGAATCCAGAGGATTAAAACCAAAGCAGAAAAGTACCTGATAGTATACCTAGCACTTCTTGACACTAGCCGGGCGGAGGACCGCTTCATCTATCTTGCCTTAGTTGACGAGGTTAGAAGTGACCTAGCCTACTTAGACCTACAGGCCTACCTTACAAGTAGAAGGTTGGAGCAGCTTGCTCTCTAGAGCCTGGTATAAAAAAAAAAAAAACGAGTGTTCTTAGTCATGAAACTTACATCTGATATCATCCATCATATATGTTATCCTTAGTAGTTGCTTTTCCTTGTTACAACACTGATAATATTACACCAGAAATGTAGAAATGATAGCTTACATGATTAAGTTGAACCAGAACTTTCCCCTCGCCAAGAGATGTAGAGATATTAAACATAAAGTTCCTTTCAGAAATCGATCATAGTCAACACAAGATCCAACTGGGGTGGTCGTCGTGGAAGAGGCCCTCGATTCGTTTCGAAAATTGGATTACCGGATGGAGTTGAAGCTCAGAACTTTGAGGTATCAGTTACTTCGCCAAGAATACCCTGAGTCATCCCAAATCCTGTGCCAGTAGCTGCCCTAGGTACTTCAGCCGCACCTCCGCCAGGTATGGCAGCTGGAGAGGTGAATACCATCATGACCACCATGATGCGGACCATGCAACAACAATAGGTGTTGTTGGGCCAGATGACTACACAGTTCGCTATCATAATGCAACAGCGAGCTGTGCTACCACCACCACCCAATCGGCCCCTGCAATTTCCTCCACCTGTGCCTCAGCACGCGGTGGACAACTCCACGGCTAAAGTAATGGAGAGATTCAAGAAGCTTCAACCGTCGACTTTCTCCAAAATCGGCTCTGAAGCGATGCAATCAGAGAGGTGGATTAGCACCTTGGAGAAAGCATTCAATGTGCTCGAATGTATTGACACTCAGAAATTGATATGTGTCGGGTACCAGTTGTAAAATGAGACAGAAGCATGGTGGAACGCGACACATCCTAATCTGGAAGTAGTTCATCCTAACCTTACTTCGGATTAGTTTAAAGAAGTTTTCTTTAAGAATTATTTTCTTGAGAGTTTTAGAGACAAGAAGGAAGCCGAGTTTTCTACCCTCGTACAAGGATCGAAGACCGTGCTAGATTACCAGCAGCAGTTTGAAGATTTGGTCCATTTTGCCCTGGAGCACATGAAGGGAGAAGCTTGTAAAACATAGAAGTTCGAGAAAGGACTCAAGCCGGAGATCAGATCCATTTTGTTAGTCCTAGACATTTAAGACTACGCACAGATGGTCGACAAAGCAAAGACCATGGAGGATAGACTGAAGGAGAAGACTACTGCATCGCCTGGATTGGGTAAAAGGCCAAGCAACTATCAGAACTTCGGGTGGCTAAACAAGGCATTTCAGGGGACTAGCTCGAGCCCTAATCCGATACAGTATCGACGGAAAGAAACAAGCCAAACTCCTCAACCTTTCCGTCCTGCTTACAATCGGACTGCCCAGTATGCTCAACCCGGTCCTAACTAAGCAACAATTGTTGCCTCGCCACCTCGACCAGCGATGAGCCAAGCGAGCCAGGCCTTTTCCCCCTCTACACTATCCAACAAATGCTTTGTATGCCACAAAGCTGGGCACTTGGCTAGAGATTGTGCAAGCCGCGGATATAATTCTTACCCGTCGATCCAGTCCCCCGCTCGACTTTTCAGCCACGGGACAATCGAACGCGAGGAAAGGTGTTCGCACTAACCAATGAAGAAGCTGAGACTAACCCAGAAGTAATGACAGGTATGTGCGCATAACACTACTAAATTATAGGAAACAAACCAATGGGTGCACGGAATTTGATTGCATCATTATCTTTATACAAACCCTAGGTACTTTGATTATAACATCCGCTCCCGCATGAGTGTTGTTCGACTCAGGCGCATCCCACTCTTTCGTATTTGTTGCCTTTGCGAATAGGATGACCATCCAACCAAAGGACATAGGGCACAATTTAGTAGTTAGCACTCCGACTGGAAGCGTTGTGAGTCTAAAAGAAGTTTACGACCCCTGTTTAGTGGAAATCTATGAGAAGAACTTGACAGCCCGCCTGATCAAGTTTGATATGAAGGATTTTGATGTAATACGAGGCATGGATTGGCTGTCTGCCTATGGGGCAAACGTCATGTGTGTGGAGAAGAAGATCTTATTCAAGTTGAATGATGGCTCAGTTTTCACCTACCAAAATGAATTGATGATGAAACCCAAGAGGATAACCTTATCTGCCATCTAAGCATGAAGGTTGTTAGATGAAGGATGTCAGGGCTATTTGGCCACGGTAATGGACACCGAGGCAAAGATTAGGCCATTGGAGGAACTTGATATTGTTAGGGATTTTCCTGATGGTTTCCGAGAAGATTTGACTCAGCTACCCCCTGATCGAGAAACGGAGTTCGCGATCAACTTAGTTCCTAGTGCAACACTTGTATCCAAGGCATCTTATAGAATGGCGCCTGTGGAGCTAAAAGAGCCGCATATTTAGTTACAAGATTTATTGAAGAAGGGACTTATTTGACCAAGCGTGTCTCCTTGGGGAGCACCTGTGTTGTTCGTGAAGAAGAAGGATGGAAGCATACGAATGTGCATCCACTATCGGGA
>NW_025318359.1:0-6974 GCF_018873765.1 Telopea speciosissima | reverse complement strand
TGTACCATCTTTTAAGAGGAAGATAATCTCGGTTTCAAAACTTGTTTTAGACGGATATAGTTTTTCCTTTAATACTAAGTTAATTATTCATTCTAATAATTCTTTTGTGGCATCTGGATATATACAAAGTGGTTTGTACTTCCTAGATTGCCCTATTAGAACAAATATGGTTTCGAATGTTGATTTGAAATGGAAAGCAGCTCTAGTGAACTCAACATATCTATGGCATCTAAGATTAGGTCACATTAATGTGGACCGAATCAGTAGATTGGTGAGGGATGGGCCCTTAGAGAATCTGAGGGTGAAACCATTCCCAACCTGTGAGTCATCCCTTCAGGGCAAAATGACCAAGAAACCCTTTAGCAATAAAGGTACTAGAGCTACAGATCTGTTAGAGTTGATACACGCTGATGTGTGTGGACCCATAAACATACAAGCGAGGTATGGGTATGAGTTTAAAGATCATCTCATATCCCAAGGAATAGTTAGTCAGCTAACTAATCCAAGCACAACACAACAAAATGGTGTATCCGAATGATGCAATAGGACCCTATTGGATATGGTCCGGACGATGCTCACTTATAGTGAGCTGCCTCTCTCTTTCTGGGGGTATGCTTTAGAAACGGTAATTTACATCTTGAATAGGGTTCCATCCAAGTCTGTAGCCAAGACACCCTTTAAGTTGTGGAAAGGGCGTAAGCCTAGTATTCAACACCTTAGGGTATGGGGTTGCATAGCACATGTGTGAAAGCAACAGACAGACAAGTTGGAATCTAGGACTTCAAGATGCCATTTCATAGGCTACCCCAAAGGCACGATAGGCTATTATTTCTATGACCCAGTTGACCAGAAGGTCATTGTAAGTAAACACGTCACATTTCTGGAGGAAGAAATGATGACCCAGAGGTCCAAACCAGTAGTCACTAAAGAGCTATTAGATAGCTCAGAAACGTCACTTCCTGAAGTGAGACCAATTGGCATACCCGTTGAAATACCAACACCTGAAGAACCTCGACACAGTGGGAGGACTATTAGACCACCCACCAGGCTTACTCTTCTAACCGAAGAGGAAACTGTGGAAGAGTTCCACATGGTATCAGTTGAATCGGATGATGATCCAATGACATACTCTGAGGCTCTAAAGGATGTTGATGCCACTAGGTGGCTGGAGGCAATGCGCTCTGAAATCGATTCGATGCATTCCAACAAGATCTGGACTCTAGTCGATCCACCACTTGGCGTTAAGCTGATTGGATGTAAATGGATCTTTAAGAGGAAGAAGGACGCAGATGGAAAGGTCAAAAGATTTAAAGCAAGACTGGTGGCAAAGGGCTATACCCAAAAAGAAGGTATAGACTATGAGGAAACCTTTTCATCAGTGGCGATGATGAAATTCATCAAGATTTTATTAGCTATCGCTGCACACTTTGATTATGAAATCTGGCAGATGGATGTGCAGACTACATTTCTGAATGGATTCCTTCAAGAGGAAATCTACATGGAACAGCCAGAGGGGTTCTCTTCCTTGGAGGAAGAAAGAAAGGTGTGCAAATTGCAAAGGTCCATTTATGGGCTGAAGCAGGCTTCCAGGAGCTGGAACATCAGGTTTGATCAATCAATCAAATCGTTTGGTTTTGATCAAAACATGGATGAACCATGCGTTTACAAGAAGATTAGTGGGAGGGCAGTATGTTTTCTTATTTTATACGTAGATGACATATTGCTGATTGGTAACGATGAAGCTAGCTATATCCTTGGGATCAAACTTGTAAGAGATCGCCAGAAAAGGATGCTAGGCTTGTCACAGGCTACCTATATAGACAAAGTCCTGGCCAAATTTAGTATGGAGAACTCCAAGAGGGGAAATGTTCCCTTCAGGCATAGAGTCAGTCTTTCTAGATCTCAATGTCCTCAGTCTCAGATGGACATTGAAGAGATGAAGAGGATTCCCTATACCTCAGCAGTAGGAAGTCTAATGTACGCTATGTTGCGTACAAGGCAGGACGTTTGCTTTGTAGTTGGTATTGTGAGTCGTTACGAGTCTAATGAGTGGAGGTGTCATTGTATAGAGGAGTACAAAATAGAAATCTACAGTCGATCCCTATTTTTATGAACACCTTACATCATGTGATGCAGCTAATAAGGTGTTTGGGTTAGGAAGTTCCTAACATTTTTGGAGTAGTCCCTGATCTTGTCAAGGGCCCCATTCCCCTATTATGTGACAACAGAGGGGCCATTGCACAAGCTAAGGAGCCTAGGGCTCATCAGAGGAACAAGCACGTGCAACGGAAATATTACCTCATCAGAGAGATTATCCAGCAGGGCGACGTGAGTATCTCCAAAGTGGACACAACTGAAAATGTATCTGATGCCATGACAAAGGGTTTGTCACCAGGAGTGTTTGAGAAACACATGGAGGGTATGGGTTTAAAATGTATGGGGAATTGACTTTGATGTACAAGTGGGAGATTGTTGGACAAGTGTGTGTCCATCAAACCCGGTTCGGTCCGGTTCAACCCGGTTCACCTTTGTATTGAACATTTATACATTTTAGGTTAATATTGTCACATGTGATATAAACTTTTTGAGCATTATGTGTCCGTAAGTTATACTTAAAATGGTAGTCGCGACTAGGGTTTGGGCTGGGCACCCTTATTATATGGTCGTCGCATTGGGTATGCTTGGACATGTGATGTCAGGGTACGAATGCGAGTACTCACATGTTGATGTATGTATTGGTGAAGAATTTGCTTTGTCAATTCCCTCATGTATTACTGCCAGATGTAGGAAGGGATAGACATGTGTCACCGACACCCTTTGCCTGAGGGAACCTTGTCACTGCTAAGTGTGATCGCATTCTTTAGTTCATCAATGACTGAGACTCAAGTGAGTGAAAGCCGATGTTCTGGGAATGCGTGAACACTTTGTGAGTGAAGGAGTTACCCAACATGGTCACTACTGCCCGATTGGAGAACACCAAGATAGAGACTGTCTGTGCATGGTCGGATCAGAATCTGGACCCAGTGCCATTTTGGAAATGGTTTTGCAAAAATCTATTTTACGTAAAATGATACATTATTTATAATTATTTGAACAAAGTGTTTTATCGAGTTTTGCGGGACCCGATCAGATGCATAGACACTCTTATATGGACATATACTATGGAATGGGGTTTGGCAGTACATGTGTACATGCCCTAGATTCCATAATGATGGTGTTGATTAGTGGGGGGTTGTATATGATAATTTATTATCATATAGGGAGTTATTTGGAATTTACTATTTTAATTGGTTTTTTATTTAATTAATGAATATGGTGCTAATTATAATTATCCATAAATATTAAATAAAGTAATTAATTAGATTCTGTTTCTTTCCCTTTTAGAAGCACTTTGAATTTAAACAGAACTACCAAACAAAGAGAGAGAGAGAGAGAGAGTCAGACTCTTAAAGGGATTAAATCTTATCCATTCAGGATTTTTAATTAAACCCTGTCATTATATAAAGGGGACCAAAAAAGCAGAGGGCGCAGGGCTCCACGTTTTTGCCTGGCCCCCTCTTCTGCGTTTTTGTCTCTCTCTCCCTCTTTGAGATCTCTTCTTCTTCTTCTAGTTTCTCTCATCTGGTTTTGAGAGTTAGGGTTTGTGAAACCCTAGATCTGTGCTGAAGAATTTGAGAGTATCTAGGATTGGCTTGAAGAACCTTGGTAGCACCATTGGAGGTTCAGATCTGTTTACTTGGAGCGCTCACTGGAGGAAGAACCATTGTCTATTGGAGGAGCAACACTTGAGGCTCACCAGGTTAGCAATTCTTGTTTAATTCCTTCAATTATTAATTATTAATATTTATGGGATGCGAAAGAAACTCGAATCGATTTATTTTCGCTGCGCATTCGAGTATGGGATGGATCCCTCTTGCCATGTGATGGATTAGAGATGTTGTTTCTCTGTCCCTAATGTGCTCTATAATTGTGTGGGACACATGAGGGAAGGAGAAACCCTAATAGGGTTGCACCAGGGTTCCCATGGGCAACCATGGAAAACCCTAAAAATTAAAATGGGGTGCCCATGGGACACCATGGGCTAACCCAGGGTGTGCAATACCCTAATTGGTTTATAATTGGTTTCCCTAGGGAACCATGGTTTTATCCCTGGACCGTTGTTTGACCAACAAAACCACAAGCTTAGGAGGTAAAAAGTGCACATTTGTTATTGTAGATGATTACTCCCGATTCACTTGGATCCTCTTTCTTAAGCATAAAAATGATGCATTTGAGGAGTTTGTATCTCTTTGTAAGAGTGTACAAAATCAAAAGGGTTACTTGATCACTTCCATAAAAAGTGACCATGAAAGTGAATTTGATAACATAGAAGAATTTGGTGAGTTTTGTCGAAAACAAGGTATAACACATAATTTCTCGGCTCCTAGAACACCACAATCTAATGGTGTGATTGAAAGAAAAAATAGAACTATCCAAGAAACGGCTAGGATAATGCTCAATGAGTATTCCTTGCATAAGTATCTTTGAGTCGAAGCTGTTCACACGGCTTGTTATGTGTTGAACCGTGTTTTGATAAGGCCTATTTTATTGAAAACTCCTTATGAATTGTTTCATAACAAATTGCCTAAAGTTGATTATTTCAAAGTATTTGGTTGTGCTTGTTTCATTTTTAATACTAAGGATAACTTAGAAAAGACCGATGATGGTATATTCCTAGGCTACTCCACAAATAGTAGAGCATATAGAGTGTTTAATAAAAGAACACTAGTTGTAGAAGAGTCTATGAATGTTAGATTTGATGAATCTATGACAAAAGAAAGGTATAAAGACCTAGAAGAAGATGATGAAGATAAAGTACTTGAAATTAGGAAAATAGTTGAAAAAGTTACTTTAGATGAACCTAATGATCAAGTACATCAACTTCCTAAAGAGATTAGAACTGTTAAAGACCACCCCCTTGACCTTATCATTGGAAACCTAGATAAAGGTATACAAACCAGGAGTAAAATCCAAAATGTTTGTTCCAATGTAGCTTTCATTTCTACCATTGAACCCAAGAACATTAAAGAAGCACTTTTGGATAGTAATTGGATAATTGCTTTGCAAGAAGAGCTTAACCAATTTGAAAGGAATCAAGTTTGGGACTTAGTGCCAAGACCCTCAAACTCCAAGATTATTGGAACTAGATGGGTATTTAGAAATAAACTTGATGAAGATGGTAACATAACTAGAAACAAGGCTAGACTGGTTGCCCAAGGCTATAACCAACAGGAAGGCATTGACTTCGATGAGACCTATGCACCTGTAGCCAGACTTGAATCTATTAGAATGTTGCTTGCATTTGCTTGTCATAAGAATTTTAGGTAACATCAAATGGACATGAAGAGTGCATTTTTAAATGGCTTCATCAATGAAGAAGTACACGTCATCCAACCACCCGGATTTGAAGACCCAAAGTTTTCGGACCATGTATACAAGCTAAAGAAAGCCTTATATGACTTGAAACAAGCTCCAAGAGCATGGTACGACAGGTTAAGTTTCTGATCGATGATGATTTTACAATGGGTAAGATAGATATAACTCTCTTTGTGAAACATAAGAATAAAGACTTAATTCTTGTTCAAATGTATGTAGATGACATCATATTTGGATCTACAAATGAATCTCTCTATCATGATTTTAGTAAGAGTATGAGTAGTGAATTTGAGATCAGTCTTATGGGTGAATTGAATTTCTTTTTAGGACTTCAAATAAAATAGACCCCTAATGGGATTTTCATCAGTCAAACTAAGTATCTTAAGGAATTATTAAAGAAATTTGACATCAATGGACAGAAGTCATCTAGTACTCCAATGAGTACATCTGTAACTCTGTCTAAAGATGAAGATGGAGCCCCAGTTGACTCGACCAAATATAGAGGTATGATAGGTAGTTTACTTTACCTAACGGCTAGGAGACTGGACATAATGTTTAGTGTCTATGCTTGTGCTAGGTTCCAAGCCAAACCTATGCAATCCCATTTGAGTACTGTAAAGAGGATCTTTAAGTACTTGAAAGGAACTCCAAGCATTGGCCTATGGTACCCTATGGACAATGACTTTGACCTTATTAGCTTCTCTGACGCTGACTTTGCTGGTTGTCATGTTGATCGAAAAAGTACAAGTGGTACTTGTCACTTTCTTGGATCATGTTTGGTTTCATGGTTTAGTAAGAAGCAAAACTCAATTGCTCTATCTACCACCGAAGATGAATACATTGTCGCAAGACGATGTTGTGCACAAGTGCTATGGATGAGGCAAACCCTCCAAGACTACGAAGTTAAGTTTGACACTTCCTTTATCCAATGTGATAACACAAGTGCAATTAACCTTATCAAGAATCCGATTTTACACTCTCGAGCTAAGCATATTGATATTCGTCATCACTTTCTACGTGATACAGCTCAAAGAGGTGAAATCCGACTTGACTATATTGAGACCGAGAAGCAACTTGCGGACATCTTCACAAAACCCTTAAGTGAAGAAAGATTCTACTCTCTTAGAAGAGACCTTGGCTTGTGTGACCCATTTGAATAATTGAAAATGATTTTCAAAATTGTTGTTTTTACTGTTTTTGCTTAAAATGGTATACCGAATCTCAAAATGGTATACCGGATTAGCTTATCTAGCAGTTTTTTACCGTTATTGCTTGAAACGGTATACCGGATCATCAATCGGTATACCGGATCATTGATTTCTGATCATTTTATAGCTGTTACATTTGATTTCAAGCCTATATAAGTCTCTCATTTTGTCATTTTCTTGATCACGTTTACTCATTCTTCACTCTATACTCTAATTCTCACTTGATACATAATTCCTTTTCATATTTCCTTCAAATATGAGTAGAAAAGGCAAGGATGTTGTGCCCGAAAGACAACAACCCTCCAAAAGGAAGAACCGGAAGCTCCTCAAGGCTGGACTTACTTGTCATTA
>NW_025318358.1:0-6975 GCF_018873765.1 Telopea speciosissima | reverse complement strand
AAGCAAGTTGAGTCCAAGGTACGTTGGCTGTATCGATCACTCGAGAAAGTGGGCAAGCGAGCTTATCCTGTTGGCATTGCCTGTAGCAATGTCAAGGATGCATAATGTATTTCATGTTTCTATGCTTCGGAAGTGCAATGCAGATCCATCTCAGGTGATTGACCCAGAGCCGATAGTCATTCAAGAAGATGGAACGTACGAAGAGAATCCTACTCAGATCGTTGATCGAAAGGAGCATACCTTGAGGGGCAAGGTGATTCCATTAGTTAAAGTGAAATGGAAACATCATGGAATAGGAGAGGCGACATGGGAACGTGAGGAGGACGTAAGAGCAAAGTACCCAGAGTTATTCGAATCAAGTATGATTATTTAAATTTTGGGACCAAATTTCTTTTAAGGAGGGGAGAATGTAGCGACCCAAAATTTTGGGCTTGACCCAAAAGCCAATTGGGTCACTGGGCAGATCCATTGAGGGATCGTGGAGAAAAAAAACACAGAAAGAAGCAAAAAAAAAAAAAAAATAAGAAAGAAAAGTAAAGGAAAGAAAAAAAGGGGAAAGAGGGGAAGGGGGGAGGAATCGTGTCTGGTTTCCTTCCCTATTTCTGATTGGGTTTTGGCCTTTTATACAGAGCAGAATAAGCCTTTTGGAATCATTCCATCTTGGCCTGAAGACTTCAAGCATAAGAGGAGCCAAAGAAGATTGGAAAAGGAGAAGAGAAGGGCTAAGAATAATCATGGCTGAAGAGAGGGGTGAGGACGTAGGCTTTGTTGGAGGTAGGCTCCCTATTCCAGACTAATGTTCTTGTCTTAGTTTTGCTTGGGTTTGGTGTTCATAGGCTAAGGGTTTTAATGGGTCAGAGCTATATACAAATCTGCCTAAAACTATACGTTATGGTGTCTTTAAAATCTGATCAGGCTTCATTCCTATGAAATAGTTTAATATTGCTTTTATACCTTGTCTTGGCTTCATCTCATGTATTTTAAAATTTCTGTTTTGAAGTATGCTATGCTGTTGTTTTTTTTATATGCCCTGTTCTGGATTCACCTCATGTTACCATCTAATAAGCTGTTATGCTGTTCTTTTTTTTTTTTTAAAAATACTGTTTTAGTTCCATATACTGTTATGATGTTTAAAAATACTGTTTTGGTTCCATATACTATTATGATGTTTTAAAAATACTGTTTTAGTTCCATATACTATTATGATGTTTAAAAATACTATTTTGGTTCCATATACTGTTATGATGTTTTAAAAATAGTGTTTTAGTTCCATATACTGTTATGATGTTTAAAAATACTGTTTTGGTTCCATA
Source organism: Telopea speciosissima (assembly GCF_018873765.1). Taxonomy (NCBI): domain Eukaryota; kingdom Viridiplantae; phylum Streptophyta; class Magnoliopsida; order Proteales; family Proteaceae; genus Telopea; species Telopea speciosissima. The sequence continues at coordinate 5,662 of NW_025318358.1, read as the reverse complement.
TACTGTTATGATCTTTAAAAAAATAATACTGTTTTGGTTCCATATACTGTTATGATGTTTTAAAAATACTGTTTTAGTTCCATATATTGTTATGTTGTTTAAAAATACTGTTTTGGTTCCATATACTGTTATGATGCTTTAAAAATACTGTTTTAGTTCCATATACTGTCATGATGTTTTAAAATACTGGTTCAGTCCATATACTGTTATGGTTTTTTTTTTTTAAATACTGTATTAGCTTCTCATACTATTATGGTGTTTTTAAAATACTGTTTTAATTCTATATACTGTTATGGGGTTTTAAAATCCTGTTTTGATTTTATGTTATGCAACTATTTAATACCCTAATATGGGGTTTTAAATTCTGTTTTGGAGTCTAGTCTTATGTGATTATTTTAGTGTGACTCTTTTTTGCTTTACTCCATTATGTTTGAGAATACTTTTGAGCCGAAAGTGGGGCTAGGTTACTAGTCCTTGGGGGTGGCTGCCCAAAAAGATGGATTATGGTCCTACCGGTAGAGTCGCTTTTGTTGCTTCTCATTAGAAACCCCGTACGATGGTATGGAAGGTGAAAGCCATTTGCCTTTGAATCTGATTTGTTTTGTAAGTCCTATACCACCTTATGATGGGTAAGTAACGGGAATAAGCCGGCATTAGTATTCATGCCGTATTAGTAAAGTAGTCTAGTGGGCTATACTTGTACCACTAGTTATTTTGGTGATTTTTTTGCCTGTCTCTATAAGTATATAAGAAAATTTCACATGTAACCAGCTTTGCTTTTAAATGAGATGTCATATTTTGTCGTGGGATACTTTCAATGGCTCTTTGCCCTTTTGATGGACAGGTTTATAGTTGTCATTTCAAATTTGATTTGGATTTTGAAATGTAATTCATGAGTATCGTATTTTGAAAATTTATGGATGTAAAAATTTACACTTGCATACATTGCGTTTTGTTACTTGGCTAGTCCTTGCACCACTGATATCTTGTCTTCTCAAGCATTTCATTTTCTTATTAAGGTAGCCTATTGAGTTTCCAAAACTCAGGTAGAATGTGATGTTTTGCAGATGAGGACTTTGGTCAAGCTTGAGATAAGGACACAGATATAGCCATAGAATTTTGGGGAAGAGTGGTTTTGAGCGCGAGTGATTTGAAAGAGCTTGCCCAAGTGAAAATTTTGGGTTTATCTTCAGAGTAGTATTTTATGTTCTTTGAGTTGGATAGTCCATGTTGAACTTTAACTCTATTTCAGTTGATTTGGATTAGAACATTGGTTATGTTTTTTCCTTTGGATGACTCGGATATTTATTTCGGTTTTAAATTTAATGACTGTCAAGATGAGATTTTATCTTAGGTGTTCACTGTGTTGCCTTGAGAATTAACAGGTTGATTGAGTTAACGACTCAAAATCCGACCATTCTGGTTTTGGGGCGTTATAAGACACCCAAAACTTCATATGGGGACACTCTGCGGCTCATCCTAGAAGGGTATAATAGTTAAGCTTGGTCCTCTTCATGGAGCTCAGTGAGAAGAAACGTGGATCGAATAGAAAAAGACTGAAATTACTTATTCCGCCATGTCAGGGAATGGGTATAGAAGGTTTTGCTTGGTTCTTTAGATATAGACAACAGTGAGGACATTTTAAAGACCACAAATACTAAGAGAGACAAGCCTCACCAATAAGAGTTGTGAGCAGCAGCACGGATGAGTGCTAGGGCACGATGTGAACGGAGAGTTTGTCGATTCCAGCGACTAGCGAGAGAGAGCTGATCGATAGAATACGATTTATGAGGAGATGCAATGGTTCACGAGCGAGAGCAATATATTGTGTGTATGAGAGAGACGGGTATTATTGGAGTAACATCAAAGAAAGAGGGTACTATAGTCTTCCTAAAAGATATACGGAAACAAAATTGAGTTTGTAGTTTTAAAAAAGTAGTAATAGTAATAGTAATAATAGTAATAATAATAATAATGATAATGATAATGATAATGCTAATGAAAAGGGGAATTATTAAGGGCCTCTTTGGTATCACTTTTCATTTTCATTATGGCCTATTTAAGAAAAGTCATTAATAAAAATCATTTTTAAAAGGGTAAATTACACTTCACCCCCTGGTTTTTGAAAAAAAAACTCAAATCACCCCCTGTATTAGACCCCAATATGACAAATTAGTCCCTACTATTAGTTCTATGCTATTAAGTGATGATGTCAGCCAGTTAAATAAATTTAAATCCCTAAACTACCCTTGACCAGTGTTGATTTACGATTTTATCCTTGTAACTGAAAACCCCATTCATCCTCTTCGTCACGACTATCTCTCTCTTCCACCAGTCCAACTCTATCCGATCCGACAGTGGGAGAATACCGATGAGGGCGATGGAGCAAATGCCACGGATGATGAATGCCAGTGGAATACCCCTCTTTGCTCTCGCACTACTCTTACTCTCATGGATAGGTGATGCTTGTTCCTTAACCTTCACCCTAGCCTCTACTTTCCATGACTGGAACTCACAACACCCAAACCCCTGTAAGCTTGATCTGTTCATGGCTTTGTCACCCAAATCAACATCAAGTTCATCGCTTGCCCTCCCTATCCCTTCTGATCTCTCTTCGCTTTCCTTCAAACCCTCATCATATCCAACACCAATCTCACCGGAACAATTTTAGTCATTTACATATATGAAATTAGGGTTTCCACAGTTCCCTTAGCCACCAAGGTTGCTCGTGCCTAGTCCAAGGTGGAGAGATCTACGAGGTTCAGTACATCACAAAATAGAGAAGTGAAGCCCTCTTTGCTTGTTGGAGCTCAAGTCAGGGTTTCTAATTCTTTTTGCCAATCCAAAATCTGCAACTTTAGGGCATAGTTTTGAATTAAGAAGAACATTACCTGCCTTTAGAACCTCCCGACAGTGACTGCTTCTACTTGTGAATTCAAAATTACATTGAAAGCATCATTGGTGTTGGTTACCTTTGAGACTAATTTGGAGGTGGATGGTGAAGAAATTGAGTCTCTTTGACCCATTTCAAGGCGAGCATATGCTGGTCCTCCATAATTACTGGCCCTGTTCAAGCAATTGATGATGGCATATACTATCGCAACAATCGCTAAAGTACTCACAACTGCAGAAGTTGCAAATTTTTTTGGATTATGAAGATCTATAAACATCAAAATTGGAAATTATAAGCTTACTTGATCAAATAGCTTACCTACTCCGGCTACAACGAACCATTTAAAAGCTATGGAAAATTCATCTTCATGTGGTTTCCCATTATTGAGCCATCCAAATCCAGAAGAATCAAAATCAGGGAGGAACTCGTGTTCCATTTATCCATAGAGAAGGTGTACAAATATTCCAAGACATCTATCTGCAGAGAAATTTTTTTTTTAAAAATGAGAATTTGTAGAGAGGCTGTTGAAAAGGAGAAGAAGCAAAGAATCAAGTCTGGTGATCAGAGCGCCACCCAACCATCCTATTGGGGTCTTGTTCTCCTCTAGTTGCGAGAGCCGGAGCAGAGCACCACCCAATGAAACTCAAATCTGTGAAAATATCTTCACCAATTTGAGTTGCAAGTTTTTGTTGAATCTTCACCGTTTCCCCACAAAGTGCACGGACGCCGGCGGCGGTGGCGGTGTTGCCAGCAGAGTTGCAGGAAAGGGGTGGGGTATTTTAGATTGAAGATGAATGAAGGGTAGTATTGTAAATTTAATGTTAATGTTTTAGTACAAGGGTAAAATAGTCCTTTCACACCAATAACTAACAGCAGACTAACAACGTTACTGTAGAGGGGGTGATTTGAGTTTTTTCAAAAACCAGGGGGTTGATCTGAGTTTCGTTTGAAAAATAGGGGGTAACATGTAATTTACACTTTAAAAAAAATGAAAAACTGTTTGGTAGCTACTAGAATATAGAATGAGAAACCGTTTGATAACTACTTATGTGTAAATAATTTTTATTACATTTTCGAACAAATGGGTGAAGAAGTTCTCTCATCACCTATCTTCTTTCCCAAATCAACTCTAAACAGTAAAAATGAAGAGAGTTCTTAGATTAAAACCTAACATGGAGGGAAGAACATGAGACGCTTTTCAAAGAAAACCATCTCTGAAACCCGTACACACTGTTAGATTTAAAAGGTCAAGGTCCTTTATTTTTTTTTTAAGTTTCAAAAAGGTTTTGATTGTTTTGTTATGGTGCGGGACCCATGGGATCAAGGTAGTATTTGATCAAAGTTATGGCTGAATTCCAAAGCATTTATAACATCCTATGGGTACCCTAAAGTCCATTCATGGTCACTATTATGAGTGGAAAGGTGGGTCAAGAATATTGATTGAGATTAATTCCATTTATGAAATTAAGTCTCAATTCATGGTCATAGGTCATGTTATTTCCTTTATGGGTTTTAAAGCCTTTCATGATCTTTAGTGGGGAATGAATGGGTTTTAAGGCCTTTCATGGTCTTTAGTGGGGAATGGCCATGAATTAGGAATTAATTTTCAATTCATGTCCATAAGTTTCATTCACCAATTAAATTGGCCATTAGTGGGTGGTTATTCCTGGGGATTCCAAGGGTGTGCAAAGGTTGGTTTTGGGTCTATATAAACCTAACCAAATACATTGTAAAATACACATTTTTATATATATCTATGCCTACACATTGCAATCAAGGTTTATCTTTTTTCATTCCTCTCTTTCTTTTCTAAGTCTGTGTAAGGTTAGAGGTTTGTTGTGCTGAAGCTTTTGGCTCCTTCTAGTTGGAAGTTGTTTTATCTTGGAGGTAGTGGTGCAAATAATATTCTTGGCAGTGGGGGGCATCAATTACCTTAAAGACAGCACCACAAGTGTGACTCAACCTCAAGTTTGTTCAAGTTGCTATAGATGTGACTCAATATCGAGTTCAAGACTTGTTCTTCTCTTTTCAGCCAAAGGTCAAAATAACAACAACCTAGTTTCTCCTGCTTAAGCCATTGTATTGCAATTTGTTTTATTTCAATTGATTGTAAGAAATTTTAATACAATTACCAACACACACCTTAGTCATTGAGGAAGATAGATAACAGATCCTTAATTTGCACTTCTCATTGAGAAAACCAGCTTCTCTGATCCCTAGTTTTGGGAATGAAATCGCAGAGATCTTGCTAGCTCCACTAAGTGCTTCTGTTCTTGCCCTAAATCTTGAGCCACGACAAGGAAATAGTCGGATCCCGGTCTCAAGATCCACGAAGAAAACTTCAGAAAAAAAAAACCTTGGGAGGAAGAGATCAAGAACTGTCCATCTCCTTCTCTCATAAGCTCATTTCTTTTCAATCTTCTCAATCCCTATACTCTCTTCTGGATTTTCTCTCTAGACGTGGGAGCTTTATCTCCCCAAAACCATGAAGAGGATTATTCTTCTTCAAAACATAGAAGATCCCACTCTTATCCCGTCTTCTCTAAAACTGTTGAAGCCAAAACTATGGCAGCATTCTTGGATTCTCTTAAAAGTCTTCCAAACTCCTCTTGGTCTCAGCCTCAAAATTTGGGATCTTTTCTGATCTTTCTATTAAAAACATGGAGCCAGCCACTTTGGCTTCCCTTAAAAACGTGGAGAGCTCCTTTTATCTCATCTTTCCAATTGTGAGAGATATGGATCCCATTCCTTCTTTAACTTTTCTTTTTC
>NW_025318357.1:0-6982 GCF_018873765.1 Telopea speciosissima | reverse complement strand
ATGCAATGAAGTTCTAGGCAATAAATGTATGAGAGATGACATATCTAAAATCCACCCGACTATGGCAAAAGGACACGTGGCAAAGCTATGATAAGGCATTCGGGCTCCTACTATATATATAAGCAAAGTCAACAAAGTAGCTTGTCAGAGATGCCAGGGTGCACCCTCGATACATAGAACAGTCTGGGGGTGCCCCCGATATGCAGAAAACCTGGGTGCGCCCCCTTTCTCAAAGAAAGGGTCTAGGCAAACCGCCCACTGGCAGAGAAGCTTATGCACTGTATCGTCCATAGGCTGGAAAGGCCTATACTCTCCACCATCATGCTAAAATGTCAGATTCACGCACCACTTCTCTTATAAATAAAAAGGTAAAACTCAAGGTAAAGGCTCTAAACAACATCTAATATTGTTCCATTCGTCGCTGCTCCATAATGTTCTAAACTCTTCTCCTATTGTTTGAATTCTAAGTTCAGCATTGGAGAGTCTCCAATGGGGGGTCCTTGTTAGGTAATCGTGGGATCATCTCCATGGTTGCCCATGGGAAACCACTAAAAAGAATTAATGTTATAATAAAAATTTATTACATCAATCTTTTGTGCCATCCCATAAGAATTAGGATAAAGACAAGAAGAGAAGTGAACATCTCTTTCCATCACATGAAAAGAGGAAACCATCACATACCCAAATGCGTAGCGGAAATAGATCGATTTGGGTTTTTTTTCGTATCCCATGAATAACAAATATTAAAAGTTTAATGCATGATAATAAAAACATCAAGATTTCGCTAACTTGGAGAGCCTCAAGTGCTTCTCCTCCTCCAAATAATGGTTTTTTTCCCAATAAGCACTTCAAGAAAGCAGTTCTTAAACCTTCTTGATGCAACCAAAGATTTCCCAAGTCAAAGCAGCAAACTTCTCCATGAAAAGATCCAAGCTTCCCAAAAACCAAGGTTTCACAAAATCCTAAAACTTCACCACTCAATATAGAGCAATAGAGAAAAGCGAGGAGAGAGTTAGGGTGCAATGGGGAGGGAGAGAGACTCCCCCCCCCCGGCGGCGTTTATGTTTAAATAGGTGGGGCTCTAAAGTGCCCCTCATGTAATCCTTGTGAGAGTCTGACTCTCTCTCTCTCAATCTCTCCTCAAGTTTGACTTGAAATTAAATAGGCTTTCTTGATGGGCTCCTAATTGATGAAGAAGTAGAATCTAAAAGGGAAAGTTAATGGATAATTAAATAATTGTATCACATCCATTAAAATTAAATAAATCAATTATTAATTAGTAAATACCAAAATTACCCTTACATAATAACAATTTATTATGCACCAACCCTCCACTAATCTGCATCATCATTATGGAATCTAGGGCATGTATATCAATACTACCAAACCCCATTCCATAGTACATGTTCATATCAGAGTGTATGTGTACGTAATCGAAATTTGAATTATCAATTGCATAAAATCAATAGGGTTAGTGCAATATAGCATAAGACTGCTCAAACAATGAGGGGTGGGTCCCACATTCATGCCCACACTAGTCCAGCTCAAAACCCCTCAAAAACACATACTGGTAGATGGGTTTCCCCCAGACCAACAGATGGGAAAATACGTTGTAACTGCTAGTGTCTCATCTGCCAGTCTATACTTGAGAGACTCCGACAGATGGGAATGGCACAAATCGGCAGATGGTGTCTTGGGTTTGCATCTGCCGGTGTGGGATTTTGTTTTAAAACCCATATGAGTTTTATTTTTCCTATTTAAAAACACAATACCACTTTGAGAAGAGGCTTCCCATGTGCCAAGAAAAGAATCCCTTGCTTCCCCAAGACCTCCAAAGTCTTAGGCAACACTATTCAATCATCCAATTCTCTTCAAGGTGAGTTTCTTCCACAAGTCTTAGGCAACACTGTATATATATATATATATATTAGATATATATATTAGACATATACATCATCGTTTGTATAAAGTCAACCTCAATTCAACCATAGTTAGACTTATTTTAATTTTAGATAAAATGCTCTTAGGTTAGGTTGTTTGATTTATAATTAAATTAGTACAATTGTTATTGTTTCCACGATACTATCTTCTTTTTAATTCCTTTCTTAATGTGATTGTTGTTCTTGTTTTCTCTCTTTTGGTATGTAGGTATTTTATCATGCCTCCAAGAGCTACTGTTAGAGGGCGTGGTAGAGGTAGGGCCTGAGCTCAAAGAGAGGGAAGAGGTGGAGGGCAAGAGGGAGGATTAGGTAGAGGTAGGAATGCACCACTACCTCTATCACGCCCCCATCCCAGAAGGGAATAAAATACAATAAAAAGGGGTATGACTAGGATGACATGTGTCACCCCACACTGCCAGGATCTCGATTACTGTGTATTGAATCATAGTCAGGACTAATATAATTATCACAAATATACTAGTAAACGGAAACAAAGAAATATTACATTCCCAAGGTGAAACAAAATGACGGAAGCATTAAATAACAGTTTCAATATGTTCAACTGCCTCGTGTTAGGTTATACAGTAATCCAGTGATATATCAAATGACCATTACATAACTATCAAAATGTAGTCTATACAATGCATGGTATAAAACTCAAAAGAAAGCAGTAGTAAGTCTCAGAATCAGAATGCTCCGTAGGCACAGTCATCACATGGACACCCGTCGTCGTATTCCTCCGTCAAAAGCTTTGGATCCTCCACACCCACAGAATCATACTCAGACAAGTGAACGTCCAGGTTTGCCACAAATCCATCATCTACAGCCACATCTCAAAAGGTGTGCACAAAAGGGGGTAAGCTCCACTGAGCCCAGTAAGGGGATGGGGGACATGCAAGCAATAACATATAGTCCATGATGCATGAATTATTATTCAATTATCCACCTAACAAGCACATCTAAGTCACTAGGTACTTGCTACTGCAATAACTCGGGTAACATCGCGGATCACTTATCTTATCACCGAGATGAGACCTCAATTGTTATTAGGGAGCTCGCACCGGTAGAAGCCACTCACCACCCGGTGGCAAACCCCGATAACCAATGATCATCCCTGACCTGGCCTCGTATCACTCCTCAGGCACATAGGTAGCCTTGGTTACCCAACATCTAAACCCCCTGTTGGTAAGGGTCGTAGCAAGGGGATCGAAAATCCTAACCATTCTATATGAACTATCGTGTCGAGAGGTATTCCAAGTGCATCAACGTCCTATACCATCTAGTACCCGGGTACCAGCACAACACGGCACATGATAAATCATATAATAGCACTAACCGTATGATGCCATATGATACTATCGTATCGAGAGATGTTCCGGGTGCATCAACGTTCCATACCATCTATCACCCGGGTACCAGCACGACACGGTGCATAACAGACCAATTATAAGCATGATGAAGACATTAACAAGCCACATCCATAACGCATACATTCACAATTTCCACAAACATTGTTATAAAAAATGCAAGAATGAGTATGCATGAGAAATGGCATACAAGCATAACATAATGCAAAACACTCTCAAATTAAGTCAAATCCACACCCCACTCGCCTATTTGTTCACGATCCGTTACTAAGGTTTGTTGCCGTTCAACGTAACGTAAGTTCCACCATGCGAGTAATAAAGCCTAGAGAAGCATAACAAAGTGAGTTAGGTGAGGTAAGAGGGGTCCCGAAGTCTAGGTTTAAGGATAACACAATAGAGTTTAGGTGGACTCTTGAGTGGAGGCACAATGCCTGGGTCCACCCTGAGCAAAATACACTAAAAACCAAGACGTGACTCTTGGGTGGATCCTGGCCTGAGTCCACCAGCAAGCAGAGAAGGGGTGGACTCTGATTGTGGTTTCTGGTTTGAGTCTACCACAGGGTCCACCTGCAGGCAAAGAAGGGGTGGACTCCTATGGTGGTTTCTGGTCTGAGTCCACCACAGTGTCCAGCTACTGCAGAATCTGAAATTCACCACATGCTAGCTCCTGAACTCGATTTCTCTAGGGTTTTAGCCCACAAGGACTCAGGGAAAAGGTCTATAAGCTATCTAGGGTCATAATACCCTACCCTTATCATATGGTTGTTGGGTTCAAAGGATAATTTCATCAAAACCCCAAATCTAGGGTTTCTTTGCCAAGAACCCTAAATCCAAGAATCAAAATCCAAAAAAGGGAAGAGGATAAACTCAAGGCTAGCTTCAAGCCTCCAAGTAGGGGAAATACCAATCCAAAAGCATCCTTGGGTTCGGTCCAAAACCCCCAACCTAAAAGGCTTCAACTCCAAACCCTAAAAGAAATTAAAGAAGAGAGAAAGAGAGAGAAAGATATGTATAAATTCAAGGACCTACCTTGTCCAACAATAATTCCTAGGTAGAGTAGTTGCACAAACCCTACGATCTTCAATGCCTTCTTCCTATTTCCTTCTTCTTCTCCTTTCCTTCTCTTTTCCTCTCTATTCTTTTCTCTCCTCACCTCCAAGGTTTTGGCTAGGTTAGAAGAGATTGTAGCAAGTTAGTGGGTGCTTAGTGAATAGCTGAGTGGATCAATGGATTAACACATGGCTTAGTTAGTGGATCATTTAATTAATCCACAACCTCCAAAATCCCTAATTAGTCACTAGTGGGTTTTTAAGATATTTTAAGACCCAAATCACTGAGTTACAAAAGAGGTGAGTGGGGTCCATGACACCTTTTCCACAATATACCATATGGCAGGTGTGGACTGACCACCGGGTCCAACTCAGGGTCCAGCTCAGGGTCCAGCTCACCTAAAATAGGTAAATCTAAGGCAATAAACCCGGGCTTGGCCCACCTTTCGAGGGTTACCAAGGGAATCAAACTACTTCCTAAACAAGTTTAGAATGTACCCAAAGTAGTTCCTTTGCCCCATCAAGGATTGATTTCTGGAATCTCGAAGAGCTTCCTTACTTCGACATTCAATTCACCAGGGCTCGTCGTGTCGATGTGATAAGACACTGGGTGCTCTCTTCGGTACTCCTCGCTCTTGGGACTAGTGCTTGGAGGGTAGTCCATGAAGTCTTCGTCTATGAATTTCCTCCAATCCCGATTGAAAAACCTTTCCTCAACCGCCAAGCCAGTGAACCAGTCAAAGATCTTATAACTCGGTTTGACCACCATTGCGAACAACTCACCGGCATAGACGCCAGCTCCATCTATGTGGCACAAAATATTAATATTAAAAGATGATCTAGGATACGAAAATTTCATCCCCAAAATTTGACATACCTTGGAACTCAAAAAGAGAGGGGTATTTCGCCCGCAGTTCCACTTCAGCTTCCCAAGATGCCTCTTCTTCCGTATGATTGCACCACTTTATCTTCACATAGAAGATTGGGCAGTTTCGAAGGTGAACAATCTTGCTGTCCAAAATCTTCTCGGGTTGCTCTTTATAAGACATATCAGCAGTGAGCTCCGATGGTTCATGTGTTAGAATATGACTCGGGTCATGAACGTATTTTAGTAGCATGGACATGTGGCATACGTCATGTACACCTTCTAATGATGGAGGACGAGCTAACCGATAAGCCACTGGTCTGACTCTAGCCAAAATCTCATACGGACTGATAAACCGTGGGCTCAATTTACCCTTTTTGCTGAAACGCATCACCCCTTTAATGGGTGATACCTTGAGGAAAACCTTGTCGCCGATGATAAATTCCAAGTCCTTCTGTCTCAGGTCCGTATAACCTTTCTGTCTGGACTGGGCTGCCTTGATTCGCTCCCAAATCAGATCCACTTTCTCACAGGTTGCTTGGATTAGCTCAGGACTTAGAATACGATTCACCAACCTCGTCCCAATACAATGGCATTCTACATTTCCTCCCATACTGAGCCTCGAACAGTGCCATACCAATTGTGGCTTGGTAACTATTGTTGTAAGCGAACTCGATGAGCAAGATATGCTCATCCCAGCTGCCTTGCATATCAATGGCACATGCTCGAAGCATATCTTTCAAGGTCTGTATGGTCCTTTCTGACTGTCCATCTGTTTGAGGGTGGAAAGCAGTACTAAAGTTTAGCAATGTGTCCATGGCCTTCTGAAAACCACCCCAAAACTTAGAAGTGAACCTGGGATCTCTGTCTGAAATGATACTAACAGGGACTCCGTGTAAGCGGACCACATTATCAAAGTACAACTGGGCCAGCTTGTTAATTGAGTAAGTGACCTTTATAGGAATGAAATGAGCCATTTTGGTTAACCAATCCACAATAACCCAAATGGCGTCAACACCCCTAGGTGTTCGGGGCAGACCAGTAATGAAGTCCATGGTAATGTTCTCCCACTTCCATTTTGGAACAGGCAGTGTTTGGAGTAGACCGTGAGGTCGCTGCCTATCAGCTTTCACCTATTGACATGTAAGACACTTTGCCACATGTTCAGCCACATCCCTCTTCATTCCACCCCACCAGTAATAGTTCTTCAAATCTTTAAACATCTTAGTACTATCTGGGTGGACTGAATAAGGAGAATTGTGAGCATCAATCAACACCTCCTTCCTTAACTGCTCGTCGTTGGGGATACACAGACGGTTTCTGAACAGGAGGACACCCTCTGCTGTCAATGTAAAGTCTAACTCACATTGTGTTCCTTCACGAATTGCTCGAATGATCTCTTAGAAGTCTTCATCAGAGGATTGAGCTAATTGAATCTTTCCCATAAGAGATGGTTGAATTGACAAAGCTGCCATAGATATAGCTGTACCCTCTATCAACAACTCTAGATCCATCCTTCTTGCTTCCTCAATGAGTTCTTCACTGACGGCTAGTGATGCGAGTGACAGTGATAGTGACTTTCAACTCAAGGCATCTACCACCACGTTAGCCTTACCAGGGTGATAGTGGATGCTACAATCATAATCTTTCAACAACTCCAACCATCGCTGCTGTCTCATATTAAGCTCCTTCGTGTGAAGAAGTACTTGAGGCTTTTATGGTCGCTGTATATCTCGCTCTTCTCCCTATAGAGATAATGCC
>NW_025318356.1:0-6982 GCF_018873765.1 Telopea speciosissima | reverse complement strand
GAAACTCCTACTTAGCCTAGCTGTTGACTAAGTAGCAATACATGGAAATAGAAACCAATGGAAATAACAACTATATAAATAGAAACTCAAAGATCTTGGCACATTTCTACTTTCCCACGCCACCTATCCTCATGGGGCCCACAAATCTGTCAAAAGATCTCCTTTAATTGCTGCTGATCAATGGCTACACAGGGCAGAACATGGGCTTACATATGGGCATAATTAATAGATGGGCCCAAGTGTGGGCCCGACTATGACTTAGTCGATGACCAGTTTGGGTTGGTTACTACTTAATCCAACTAAACTATTTAGGGGCCTGTTTGGGCTGGCCTTGTACTCCATCACCTGTGTTAGTGATAGGGGTATCTTGGTATTTGTTTTCTTTGTAGGGTTAGTTTTGTCTTGGTATTCATTCTCTCTAACTGTAGTTGTGTTTTCTCCATCTTCCTTCTTTTCATGAATTGATACTGATCTAACCTTGATTAATACTGTCGCATGGTATCAGAGCAAGGTTGATCAGTACTTGTGGAATCTTAGTCCCTGTTTTGAGACTTCTTCATTTTTTTTTCCCTCTCTCTGGTGAGCAATTACTTATGCTGCACCTTTCCTCTTAAGTCGTAAACCCAAGTGAAGATTCATGAACAAATTGGGTTTACATACTGTACTGTTACTACCTATTCTGCTGGTTGATTGAAGCATATCCATACAGTTCTTTTTTTACTGCTATTAGAGGCTGCAATACTCTGTTTTTTTTTTTTGGGTATTTTTCTGCACCCATGAATACAATATATCTCTTTATCTAGCCATTGGTTGCTGTAACAATATCAGCACCTTGGAGAACCAGAAGAGAGATAGAGAAAGTGATGGAGAGAAGAGGAAGACGATGAGAATAAAAGGAGCAAAGAAAACAGGGCGATAGATTGTAATGTACTATAGTCCCAGCTCCTGAACTTAAAGGTGAAAACAGAATTACAGTAGGAAAAAGGAAACTTACTTAGCTAAGCCTAAAGCATAAATACAATAGGAAACATAAAGACTGTTGAGTTTCCAGGGGTAAATTGGTCTCATGGGCTGTGACACTGTTCACGTGAACAGTGACATGAACAGTGTCATGGGGTACAGGGTAGTTCTGTCCTTTGTACTTTGTTTATTTTATGATTCAATAATATATATATATATATATATATATATATATATATATATATATCGCAGGCTTTCCTCTCCTCTTTGGACAGCTTAGTTTCTCCTTCTTCTATTCTCTTCTCCTCTCTCTCTTTCTCTCTCTCTAATTTGGTTACTGTTAGAGTTATTAGTTCTCATGTCCTAGGGGTATTTCTGGAACTAGATCTTAACTAGTTTCCTTATTATGTAATTTCTTCTTTTTCTTTCTTTTTACCTTTTACCTCCCTAGGGAGGTTAGATGTAATATGTCAACAATTCATATTTGAGTAATATAGGTGTGGAGGGATAATCTCCAACACAACTTACAACCGAGACATTCTCTTCTTCTTCTTCTTCCTTCATCATCATCTTTCCCTTCTTCTACTTGCACTCCCAATCTCAATCTTAACTTGGTATCAGAGCCAAGGGTTTGAGAGTCGTATTCATCCTCCTTGTCCCTATTTTTTCCTCCCTTTGGAATCCAAGAACATAAGGGATTCCAAGGAAGAGGCTCTTATGTAAACTGCTTGTTGAAGGAGTCTGAAATAGGTTCGTTTTAACCTATTCAAGTTATTGATGCTGTCCCTTGAGCTACATTGAAGCCCTTATGAAGTTTTGGAGCTCATCCAGCCTTATCTAGGTTTTTCGCCAGGTTCCTGCTGTAGGCCTTGTATCTCCTTCTCTCGGGCTGTGTTTGGATCATGGAGTAGCTCTTTAGGATCGTATGAGTCCTATTTATGCCTCTGATGCTTGCACTTGATGGATATGAAGCCATTTGGAGCATAACTCATTCTCGTGTGACCTCTGTTTCTGCCCAGGTAAAGCTGAGACTGATATTTGGTCCTTTTTTTCGCATTTGGAGCACAGTAGACTCTTCTCTTAGTTGAGAAATAATTATGGACATCTTGTTTGAAGTCTTGCAACAGTATTAAGTGTTTTTTGTTGCTTGGAAAGTGTTTGGGTAAAGGCTGTTCCAGCTTATGCTATTTCTGTGTTAGAATCATTTCTTGGGTTGAGTGTGTACTCCACACTTGCTGTTGGGACTCTTGTTTATGGTCAAGTGTTCTTTTCCTTATACTATGGTTGATTCATCAACATCTGGTCTTGGTTCGGCTGATTCACAGCCCACTCCAACAGCTCCTCCGTTGGTTTATGAGAACACCCATCTACAGATTTCCTTTGTGCAGCTTGATGGCACTAGTTACCTGGACTGGTCACACTCTGTGAAGCTTTCTCTTCGAAGCAAAGGGAAGCTTGGGTATATTACAGGTGCCATTAAAGCCCCAGAGCCTAGTTCACCTACCTATGGAACATGGGAGACAGAGAACTCTACAGTGATGACCTGGTTAATCTTCTCCATGAAACCCAAAATTGGGAGAAGGTTTATAAGAAAAGAAACTGCCAAGGCAATCTGGGACAGTGTCGCCCTGACCTTTGATAGAGTAGGTGACTCTGCCAAGGTTTATCAGCTCCACCAG
Organism: Telopea speciosissima; assembly: GCF_018873765.1. Classification (NCBI taxonomy): domain Eukaryota; kingdom Viridiplantae; phylum Streptophyta; class Magnoliopsida; order Proteales; family Proteaceae; genus Telopea; species Telopea speciosissima. Next base: position 4,343 of record NW_025318356.1, on the reverse strand, counting down.
AAAATTAACTCAATGAGACAAGGTGACAAGACCATTTCTGAGTACTACAATGCTTTTCTTGGTCTTTTGGAGGAGCATGACCACTACAGGGACCTCCAGTTGACTAACCCAGAGGATGAAGCCAAGGTACATCGGACTCTTGAAAAGGAGCGTGTCTTCTTCTTACTTGGTGGTTTGAATCCTGACTATGAGCCAATTAGGCTTCAGATCTTAGGCCGGTTTCCCTTTCCATCTCTGAGTGAGGTCTGTAGTTACTTACAGAGTGAGGAAACTCGGCGTACTGCTATGTCACCAACATTTGTTCCATCTCTTGAGCGGTCAGCCTTCAATATGAGTTCCTTCCGAGACACCAGTGGAGGTAGTAGAGGCCAAGGGCCTAACCGTACTGAAGACAGAGCAGTGGAGCCAATTGGTGCTAGTGGAGTTGGTCGCGACAGGTTTAAATGTGATCATTGTGGGAGGACAGGACACACCAAGGATAGGTGTTGGTCTCTTCATGGTCGCCCTCCTGGCACTCGTGGTCGTGGTGGCCGTAGAGGAGGAGCTAGAGCACATTCTGTGATGACTGAGATAGATGCTCCACAGAATGACTCCACTTTGGTAGATGCGGTGTTTCGCAGAGTTATGTCACAGCTGAGCACATCTCCTGCACCCACAGTGACCAGTTCTTCCTCATCCTTAGCTTTACAGGTCTCCACCTCAGCTTCTACTGCAGCCCAGTCTTGGGTCATTGATTCTGGTGCCACCGACCTCATGACGTCCCATTACTATGATTCCTTTACCATTTGTTCTGGTAAGGACAAGGTTAGGGTAGCCGATGGTTCCCTTTCCTTCATCTTTGGTAAGGGCAGTATCCCTGTAACACCGTCTATTTCTCTTACTTTTGTCCTTCATGTCCCTAACCTTACTCTTAATCTTTTATCTGTGAGTCATTTAACTAAATCTCTGAATTGTTGTGTCACCTTTTATCCTTCTCAATATCTTTTTCAGGATTTGGTGACGAAGAGGATTACTGATAGTGGACGTGAGGAACAAGGCCTTTATCTCTTTGACCCTTTTGTGCCCACAACTCAGTCCTATGTGTGTGGACGTGATGATAGTAGTTCTGTGGAGTCTGTTATGTTATGACACCGCCGTCTTGGCCATCCATCTTTTGTTGTAATGAGGAAACAATTGCCTCACTTATTTTCTTCTGTTGCTTCTTCTCATATTTTTCAATGTGAACCATGTATGTTTGCCAAACATTGTCATTCCTCTTATCCATACCATGGTAATAGAACTGTTGTTCCCTTTCATATTGTGCATACTGATGTTTGGGGACCATCTCCTACCACCTCCTTATTTGGCTATCGTTACTTGTGTCATTTATTGATGATTTTTCTCGTGCTACTTGGACTGTTCTTATGAAGCATAAGAGTGATGTTTGTGATGCATTTAAAACCTTTTATCAGATGACTCTTACTCAGTTTGACACTCGGATCAAAATTGTTCGGTCCGATAAAGGGGGTGAATACATGTTTGGTGGCCTCCAAACCTTTTTTTCTAATTATGGCAGTATCCATCAGCTAGCGTGTGTTGACACACCCCAACAAAATGGGGTTGCTGAGAGGAAAAATCTTCATTTATTGAAGGTCACCCATAGTCTCTTGTTTGGCATGAATGTCCCCAAGACCTTCTGGTCCGCTGCTCTTCTCACAGCTTCTTTTCTCATCAATCGCATACCTACCAAGCTTCTTGATTTCAAATCTCCCTTGGACATTTTATCTCCCAAGGTTTCTGCTTTCTCTCTTCCTCCTAGAGTCTTTGGTTGTGTCTGTTATGTGCATGTTACCAAATCTGCTCGCACTAAACTCGACCCTAAAGCCCTCAAGTGTCTATTCCTTGGGTATTCTTTTACTACCAAGGGTTACAAGTGCTATCACCCTTCTTCTCGTCGGTGCATTATCTCCAAGGATGTCACCTTCCTTGAATCTATTCCTTTCTTTGCTCCTTCTCAGCATCCTCTTTAGGGGGAGCATTGTGGAAGTGAACAGGCTGCTGATTACCTTCACTCTCCTCTCCCTATCTCCCCTTTTATGTTTGATATTGGAACACACAAGACTGTGGAGACTGTGGATGTGGGTAATATGGGTGATCAATTAGGTGTGAATACAGAATTGGTGGTTGAGAGTGATTCTGGTAAGGAGAAGGATTACCTCATTACCTACAAAAAGGGTGAAGGCTTGCATAACAAAGAAAAGCAGACCTACCAAGAGTCCTCTTTGGATCCAGATCCACATCCTCCTCAATCAGGTGACATTCCTTCTCCTCCATCTGATTTGGAGCTTCCTATTGCTGTTAGAAAAGGGAAAAGAGCTTGTACTAATCTTATAGCCCAGTTTGTCTCCTATAATGCTCTTTCTTCTACAAGTATTGCCTTTATTACTGCTCCCTCTACAGCTTCTATTCCCAAGAAGGTTACTGATGCTATGTCTGACCCAAAGTGGAGACAAGCTATGTTTGAGGAGATGATGGCTGTTGAGAAGAATGGCACATGGCGGTTGGTAGATCTTCCCAAGGGACGTGTCTAGTTGGATGCGGATGGGTCTATACAATCAAGTATAAATCGATGGTGCTGTTGAAGATACAAAGCAGGGTTAGTAGCCAAAGGGTACGGCCCGGTCTATGGGATTGATTATCGGAGACATTTGCTCCAATAGCTAAGCACAACTCCATAAGAGTTCTTTTATCTCTGGCTGCCAATAAAGATTGGCCTCTATATCAGTTAGATGTGAAGAATGCCTTTCTTTATGGTGACTTGGAAGAGGAAGTGTACATGCAAACCCCATCGGGCTTCAAAATACCCTCAGCTGAAGGGAAGGTGTGCCTCCTCAAGAAGGCACTATATGGACTCAAACAATCTCCAAAGGCATGGTTTGAACGCTTTCGACAAGCTATTCTTCAGAATGGATATTCCCAGAGTCAAGCAGATCACACTCTCTTTACCAAGCTAGGTCCAGTGCCGAAGTAGAATTTAGAGCTATGGCTCATGGAGTGTGTGAACTCATATGGTTGAAAAGACTTGTTCAGGAATTGGGTTTTGACACTGCAGATCCTATGAGGTTCTATTGTGATAACAAGGCTGCCATTAGTATTGCCCACAATCCTGTACAACATGACAGAACCAAGCACATTGAAGTGGATCGACACTTCATCAAGGAAAAGATTGATTTTGGCTGTATTTGCACTCCTTTTGTTAAGACTGGTGATCAACTGGCTGACATCTTTACCAAGGCCCTTGCCTCTCCTCAGTTTGGCTCTCTTCTATGCAAGCTGGGAATGCATGATATTTATTCTCCATCTTGAGGGGGAGTGTTAGAGTTATTAGTTCTCATGTCCTAGGGGTATTTCTGGAACTAGATCTTAATTAGTTTCCTTATTATGTAATTTCTTCTTTTTCTTTCTTTTTACCTTTTACCTCCCTAGGGAGGTTAGATGTAATATGTCAACAGTTCATATTTGAGTAATATAGGTGTGGAGGGATAATCTCCAACACACAACTTACACAACTTACAACCGAGACATTCTCTTCTTCTTCTTCTTCTTCTTCTTCTTCTTCCTTCTTCATCATCTTCCCCTTCTTCTACTTGCACTCCCAATCTCAATCTTAACTGTTACAAGGTTTTTGTTGTTGCAACATGGTATCAGTGTACTCTTATAATCAGATCTGAGAATTTCTCCAATCATTCTCTTGTGAAGGAGACATATTCACAAAAGAAAAAGAATGACTCGAATCTATGACCTGTATGAGAAGCTGTTCCAATTTCAGCAATCTGACAAGTCTCTATAGGAATACTACAGTACTTTCAAAGGTATGGTTGAAGTGCTGAATGTGTTTCGGACACTTAATACAGACATTGAGAAGCTTAAAGCCCAAAGGAATGAGTTTTTTGTGTTAATTTCTTACTGGTCTGAATTCTAATCTGAAGGCCGTAAAGGGTCACTTTTGCTGGTGAATCAGTTCCTACTCTCAATGACACCTATTCCAGATTTCAGCTCATTGCTTCCCCTTCCAAGGTTGATTCCAACACTAAAGAAAATTCTGCATTCACTGCTGGTCAAGGCCATGGTAGAGGCCATGGTTCAGGGGAGGTTGTGGTTCTGGTGGTCGTAGTTCTGGTGGGCAGCATACTGATCGTGCCAATAGACAGTGCTCTTATTGTGGGAAACCCAATCATACCATTGAAACTTGCTGGGCCAACACTTGGCCAATCATGCAGCTCTTGATGATGGTTCTGATGTTGTAACCTCTGGTGACACTAAATCTGGTCCCTCTTTAGGAGATTCTTCCTACATCCTTCGTG
>NW_025318355.1:0-6989 GCF_018873765.1 Telopea speciosissima | reverse complement strand
CTTTGGCTGGGTACAGGTAATATGCATCCCCCAAAGAAGGCAACTCTCGATGAGACTTTACGCACATGGACCGTAGACATGAGCTCAGAAGATCCAACCACTTTGGAAGATGTACATCTACCAATCCTTGGAAGGGTTATGTATGTGAAGATCTATCATGACATGCTTCGGCATGTATACCAATGCTGGGATCTAGAACTGCATATTTTTAGATTTGGAGACATGAAGATAACCCCCACAATTGAAGAATTTCGAGCTTGTATGCTCTCACCGCCATCAAGAAGAGTTTTCCATCCCCCTCTACGCAACAACTATGAAGAAGTTCTACAAGATTTCTTCTGATGGCCCAAGAAGGAAGTCAAGAAGGTCATGGAATATGGCAGAGTTGACATTATAAAAATAGCAAGAATCTTTTCCTTTTCCAAGTAGGTAAGTGTCAAAAAAAAAACTCGACAAGAGAACAGGAGGAAAGCATATTTATTTTGCATGATTGGGAGGTTCTTATTGCGCACCCCGAGAAAAGGTGTTCTCCCTGTAGTGGCCGACATTGTTTAGCACCTTCTAGAAGGATGTGATATCACCCTTACAGTGCTAGCTGAAACTTTCAAAGGTCTAGATGACATGAGTGCCTTCCAAAAAAATGGCAATGATTATTGTGCAAGATCCCCTGCAATTTTGCAAATGTGGCTACTGGAAAGGCTACAATTAGTCCAACCAATACCTGACTCCATGCTACACCTAAAGCATTTCCGAATCCGAAGAGGAACGATAGAGTTTTATGCGATCAAGGATTCAAGGAAATATTTGGAAGAAAGAATGGACGAGAAGATTCAGTGGAACTGCCATTGGTGGAAAACAGAAGAACCAGTCTTCAAAATTCAGGATTGTGATTATGTGTGGTTGATGGGTTTGACTCATACTACCTTCTACCTGCCTCGTCTCGTATCCATGCGATGTCATTTGGCTCCGAAAGAAGCAACGGTGAAGGTTCGACTATCAAAAGAGTTAACGCCGAAGACCATGAATCTACTGGACGAATTGTGGATTAAACATGTAATCACAGGGTGACCTTATTAGACTATATTTCATTTTCATCACTCTCTTTTCCATTGCCGTACCCTCTTTTCCGTTGCCATACCATTCCCATGCATGTAACAATCGGGGATTAAATGAAAGACATTTGGGATTGCGCCTTGCAACAAAAAAAGTAATTGTTTTAAGGTAATTAACCTACTCTATTCATAAGATAAAATGAAAAAAAATAAAATAAAACATCAAATATCCATACAACCTCTAAAAATCCATACAAAAAAAGAGTATGTTCAATAACTGGGGAGGGGGAGAAGGTTAATTCTCGCCGCCAAAGGATGTGGCCTCGCTATCGGCCTCCATGATGCGCTCATAACCGCCGTCATCACCATCATCATCGTCATCATCATCCTCATCGTCATCACCCCGCTTCAGGGATTGCAATCAAGAGTCCTGCACACACTAGCTCCATCCGAAGGTGCTTGTTCTCCTCAGAATACCGCTGACAGCGTCTCTCAAAGTGGTCCCGAGATTCCCTCATCTCGTTGAGCTAACCGCTCTGAAAGAGAAAAGGAATGAGATTACTTCAAGAAAAGGGAAAAGATTCCAAAAGAAAGAAGGGAAAACATCAATTTCAAAAAAAAAAAAGAGACAGAAAATGTCACAAAAGGAGGTAAGGTTCAAGGAAATACTACAGGACCCTCCTAGGTCAAGCAAATGTAGACGGTCTCCTAATAAAGGAAATCTTGGTAATTCTGGTTCACCACAACCAGCGCTGAAGCTGCAATCCCAACCCTCAAGGCCTCAATGTCAGGAGATAAGAGAGGAACACCCATATGAGCAGGGGGAGGTCGAGGCACCATCTAAGTAGGATGCATTGGCGGGTCACCCTCTCCCCAAGATAGAGCTCCACCCCAAAAGGACCCTCAAAGGCTATCCACTTCTAGACAAGCCCACAAGCAAACTGGTACTCCTCCAAGTCATCGGGATATATAATCTCCCCCTCCTCGTAGGGCTGCCAGCGGATATGCCCATAGAATCATTTTAGTTAAACAAGAAAAGGGGAATCAGTTCAGCAAGAACAAAAAGGCTGAGAAAAGTTTCTTTGATCATTACCTGGTTAACTACCAAGTCATTGAGCTGGTACTTGCAGCTCATCGATGAGAGAACACCCGGCCTTCCCCCAACGAGTCAGTTAGGGGATGTAAGGAGCCAACTAGTCAGGGAGACCAAGGGCATGGATCCCTAGAACCTCATAGAACCAGACCTGTCAAGAAAGTAGCAATATCAAGAATCAAACAAAGATTAAAGGCTAAAAGAAAAAAAAAGAAGGATCAAGGGAGCGAAGCATACCCAAAGAACGTAGGCGCAACCGGTCAAACCAAGAGCGCCGTAGGCAAGATGATCTAACATCCTCAAAACATGAGCATAGGTAGACCCACCCCAATCGAAGGACGCTGCCTCATGGAAATCCTCAAAGAAACAAACAAGAAGAGTGTCTGTGCAGCCTTGCCCACCATAGAAAAGAACATTGGGATAAGACAAAGGAGAAAGCTCCTAGCAGCCTAGTCCAATAACTCCTTAGGGGAGTTGTCATCAATAACGTGGTTGTCCCACTCCTTCTTCAGGGTGGATAAGAGAATGACATGAGAGGTCACTATAAAACCCAGGAGATCCCCAATATCCTTAGTGGATCTTGTCTCAAGGGAAGGAGTCACAAAAATGGGTTTCCTAGTGAAGGGGATCCTTGTAATCATGAAGAAGTCCAGAGGGGTGATGGTTACATCCCCAGTAGGCAGGCAAAATGTGTGAGTTGATGGCCACCAGCGATGTTACACCCGCACCCAAAATATATCCTGATACCCCAGGTAAAATTAGACTTTTACCAATAGGTAATGCCATAATGAACTTTAAATTTCCATTATACGTATCCCCTCGAAGCCCTGAAAGTATAGGTCAAAGCCCCGTAACTTTCCTTGAGGTTTGGGCCCTGACAGCAGCAACGGAGTCATGAACGGACTCACTAGACTGGTTTCGTTTGTGGATCTGTCCGTACTGTTTCTTGCCCTTTTAAAGTATTTTAATGTGGGACCCACATCCCCGTGTCCCAGACACCATAACTAGACCTTCGGACAAGATGGACTCCCGCCCTTACCTTCAATTGGTTAGTTGGGCCATGAAGGTGGGCCCACAAGGCTGAATTTAAATAAATAATGGGTTCCTTTAATTAGCTTGAGCCAAACAAGCCCTTAAACTAATATGCCCTTATAGGATTTTAGGCTAAGCCAAAGGTGACCTAATCAATTAGACTTAATAGGTTGTGACCTTGGCCAAACAAGCCCTACGGTTTATTTAGACCTAAAAGACCATCCTTAGTCTTAGAGACACTTAAGCAAACAAGCCCTAAGGCATCTTTTGGTCCTTACAAGATAGGGCTTAGCCCAATATTCTCTCATCCCTCCCCCTCCAAGCCAAAACCGTGGAGGAGAAGAGGAAAGGAAGAAGAAGAAGAAGTAAGGAAGAGGAATGGGAGGGGAAAGGAAGAAGATGGAAGGCATGCCAAAGGGGTTTGGCTACCTTACCTTCTCTCCTCTTGTTATCCGGACAAGGATTGAAGAAAAGAAGAAAAAGGGAAGAAGGAGAAAGGAGAAGGTGGATCTTCAAGGCTGGCTAGGGCTGGGATTGGAGCTCCACTCACCAAGGTATGCTCTAACTCTTGGTACCTCCCTCTTCTCCATTTACATTCTTGGTTTGAGTAGGTTTTTTTGATTTTGAGCTAACCTAGGGTTCCATTTGGGACTCAAGGTGAGGCTTAGCCCTTAAATGGGGCTCTATTAATGAAGACCAAGCTTTAATGTAGGCTCCTATCAACCACCTTACAGCCTTGTTGCTGATTGCCTGATTTTAAACCACCAAACCCTGTATTAAACCAAAATAGGGCTAGATCCTTATGTGATCTTGGATCCATGAGGTAGGCCTAGGTTCTAGTGACTCTAGGAAGGCCCAAGACACCCCTCCATGAACCTGAGTGCCATGTGAACTCCAGGTTCCAAGATGGATGGGAAAACCTTAAGAAATCTCGGAAAGAACTCCGACGGACGCACGAACGGAGTCACCATCGTGGTTCCATCTGTAAGCCTGTCCAATGTATCCTAGTAACTGGTTTGAATGGATGCATGAATGAATTTACTCTGTTGCCTCTGTCCGCGGTTCTGGTCCCTCTCAGGAATGTCTCAGGGACCGAACGAATGCAGGGACGGATTCATGAAGAGGTTCCGTCCATGGTTCTGTTCGCTCTCGGGTAGGTCTCAGGGTTCGAACGCATCCAGGTGGAAGTTCCATCCATGGATCCGTCCCTTGTGTTTTGACCTTTTGGATTGAATGGAGTCTAGGATGGACTCACCTCACCCTATTGCTTCTGTCCATGAGTCTGTCCGTGCTGTCTTGGTTGAAACTCAATTTTAGTTTTGGGGGCATGACATAGGACCCCTATACACATCTTTTAACGTTTGATCTTGCATTCTTAGGCTACCCAACTTGATGGATAGAAGGTGCACCGGTGATGTCAACTACGTCAGGTGATACCCGAGTTAGGTGAGTGGGTTTTGGGTGATTTGCTTGGATTTGAATATCTATTAAGCAAGCATTATCATGCTAGTATATGAGTATAAGCATCTTGTGCATTGCATTATTGATCTAGATTGTGAATGGTTACTAATGTGATGTGATAATACTCTCCTTATGGTATCGGGTCATGGTGCCGGGTGTCCCGGTACCGGAATCCCATAATTAATTATAAAACTATTAACTATCATCCTGATCTGTATGCGCTGTGCCATGCTGGTACCCGGGTACTAGATGGAATGGGACATTGATGCACCCGAAATACCTCTCGGGATGATAGGACTTGCATGAGGTATATCTGTGGCTATAATTCTTGTTCCCTTATGCTAAGACCCTTACCAATAGGGGTTTATGTGTTGGATAGTCTAAGCACCTGTTGCCTATGGGGGAGAGAGGCCAGGTCAGGGGTAGTGATGGTTATCAGGGTCTGCCACTGGGTGGTCTGATGGTTTCTACCAGCGTAGGCTCTCTTGTGATAACTGAGGTTTCATTATGGCGATAACTTAAGTGACCCATACTGTCTCCCGAGTTATCACATTAGCATACACTTGACTTAGAATTTATGTGCTAAGTGGAAAATGAATCTAACATTAGCATGCATCATGAATTGTTTGAAATTGCGTGTTTACGTGTATGTGCATTCCCCTTTGCTCTCTCACTAGCTTATGGAGCTAACCCCGTTGCGCAACCTCTTTTTAATTAATATGTAGGTAATCTCTTGATGAGCACCTATGGATGCAAATCAAGTGGAGCCGGTGGCTTGGAACTGGATGACGATGTACACCCAGGAATGGTGCCCTTGTGGCGTGATTCAATTATTTATTTCTGTATTCATCTTAATTCTTGTATAAACTTTATGTATAATATATGGAATGTATTGGATTGACACGGGATATTGCAACTATAACATATGTTATCATTAGAGAACCGATGCTCGGTATTTATATGATTTAAAATGATTTACGCTTCCGCTAACTCTATAATTGGAATGATTTATTTCATTTGGATACGTCCTCTGACATTATCATGCATTGATAATCGGGTAGACTGTGGCCTGGGACAGTGTATCTGTGATCCTGGTAGTATTGGGATGACACCTGTTGTCCCAGTCACCCCTTTTCTTGTAAAATATCCTTTATTGGGATGGGGGCGTGATAAGTGGTCCGCCAAAGTGTGAACTATGGGAGTATCCAGCTTGGGTGAAACTACCTGACCAGTTCACCCCAAGCTAGTCAAGTCCACCCTCTCCCTCACAGCAGGATGAAGGTGCAAGTACCATGATAAGACGTCATTGGTACGACAATACTTCTTGTAACCAGGGGAGTAAAGCTCCTACAAGATAATGGGTGGGAATCAAATATTGAACAAGAACATGAGCTGCATAAAAAGAGAAGAAAAGGCAAGCACCCCTTAGCTTCTTGAGAACCTAACCCCAGATGGTGCAGTATTTGTGGAGTACAGTGTCCACCAAAATACTGCCAGTGTACCACTCCGCCTTCAGGTCGTCAAACACCTCTGAAGAAGAAGATGATGGCCTGCCTCGTTTAGAAGAAGACATGGCAAATAGCTCACAAGAGAAAAAGAAAAAACCAAGAAGAAAGAGAAAGATGAGAAAAAACAAGGAAGAGAGAGAAAGAACAGAGGGGGGAGCCCAAGAGGGAAAGAACCAAGCTACAGGAGAGGGGGAGGTGAGAAATGAGGTCCACCCCCCCCCCTTTTTATAGAAATCTAGCCTTGGTGGCATCATGGTCCATGGGCGCACGCCGGGTAGTACAAGACAGAAGCACTGCGACCTCGTACTGTGGCCCCCATGGTAACACAAACAGGCCAGCCAGCCCCTCGCCGAGCGTCGTAGTCCAAAAAAAAATTTTTTTGGGGGGGTTACGATGCCACCTCACCATACACTTTGCAAAACTAGGTCGCGATGCCATCTCATCATATATTTTCAAAAATTGGTCGCGATGCCATCTCACCGTTCGTTTTAAAAAATTGGTCACGATGCCATCTCATCGTACATTTTTTCCCAATAGGTCATGAAGTCGTCTGATCGTCACACATTTCGAAATTCGGTCATGATGCCGTCTCATCGTTACACATTTCAAAATTCGATCGCGATGCCGTCTCATCGTTACACATTTCAAAATTCGGTCACAATGCCGTCTCATCGTTAAACAATTCAAAATCTGATCGCGATGCCGTCTCATCATTACACATTTCAAAATTTAGTCACAATGCCGTCTCATCGTTACACATTTTAAAATTCGGTCACGATGCCGTCTCATCGTTACGCGTTTTAAAATTCAGTCGCGATGCCGTCTCACCATTACACATTTCAA
>NW_025318354.1:0-7002 GCF_018873765.1 Telopea speciosissima | reverse complement strand
CACCTTGACAACAATGCACCAGGCACGCCAAACATGGTGTTCATCTTTTTTCCATTCCATATTCCTCTTGTTAGAATGTGGTGCCTTTGTTGCATAAGACAACTATTTGGCTTGGCGTTTTGGACCAAAGAGAACTCTTACGTAAAAAATTACCATCACAGATGATTTTAATCATCCAATTTATCATTATTTGGATGGTCAAGGAATAGAGGATGAACCCAATGAGAAGTTCCAGGCAGATTGATTTTGAAATACGTGTCAATTGGTTTTGAAATAATTCTCCACTGTTTGTTATTCATTCTATCAACTCTTAAAGATTACTTATGCTGATATTTTTCTTAGCTGTGAAATCTTGAACTTTGGTATGCCATGCTTGCCCTAGTTAAATTAGAGAAAGGTCCATATCTCTATGTTGCAAAAGATCATAGTTAAGAAGTGTAAAGAAGTTCATTTCAAAGATTTCAAAGTTTTAGCTTGAAATGAACCTCTTATTGGAGGCGAGGTTTACAATTCAAGGTCGACCTGTGTATTTTGTCATCCTATCTATAACTTTTTTTTTAATAATTGATGCAGTTGCACGATAGGATTTTGCTTTTTTGTGGATCTATTGTAATTTTGTTTTTGGGTAAGTAGATGGTAGGGGATTTGATTGAGTTTATAATTCTTGTTAGTTGCTATTTTTATGTTTCTAGAGTCTTATCAGAAGGTGAAATCATCCATCGATTTGTTTTTTATTTTGAGGTTGGATTGTTGGAATGACTTGAAACTTTCGTGGCTGCTGTGCAAGTTTGTTGTTCTCTCTCCTTCTCAATATACTTTTTCGATTCGAATCTATCTTTCCCTTTTCTTGTTTTTTTTTTTAGTCTGCTATTAATCATTTTCTTAGCTCTCTGTTGCAATATTTATTAAACCAAGCTTGAACTCTGTTTCTGGGTGGTAGTTACAGCCCCACAGTATTGGGTTGATATCCCATTTCCCTAATATTTTCACCTTGACGGTAGGAGCCTTGATTCCTATCCTTGGGCGACCTAACCCGTGAAGTTTGGTAGCAAAACTTTACTTTCCCTGTGAGAATCTACTTTAATTGCAGAACTGGTTCCCTTCTACCACCAGATTCAATTTCAGATATTAAATATGATTTGTTTACCTGTTAATATGAGGGTTTTCGATTGGATTCACCAACCCCATGAGCTAGTGTTCTTCCATAAAAAATTCAGATTGATTGGACTCCATTTGGAAGAGTTCTATCAACTGCAACTAATTCCCTTGCTGCTAGTTCATATTCTTATCATGAGGAAGAAGAAGGTGAAACTTCTTCTTAATTACAATCAAGGGACAAATCCCTGATTCTTTTCTGTTATAAGTCCTTTCTAAATGCTATTTTAATTTTTATCCTCAGGCCCTGCTCTTGTTTACCTTCACTTCAGTTTAATCACAAAATTACTTCTGCCACTGCTACTTGATTTTCTTGTCATATAGGTGGACTCATAGTGACCCTAATCAGGGTTATTGAGCCCGGGATCATATAAATACTGCTATCAAGAACATTCAGACATCTATTTTGTGACACTTGTGACATTCTGTTTTCTTTCATGAATTGTTGCCAGGTGAGGATTCATACCTTGATAGATTCTTCAAATCAACTGCTCACATGGATCCAATGGAGGTATAGTTCTGATTCAAATCTTTTCAGTTCCATCATCTGGTGATTGATTAAAAGAATATCTTCTTTACTTTCATTCTGATATTTCTTTATCTTTAATGTATATTTGTGCTATGTAGCGTGCTTTATTTCTTGAGAAAGACACTGAAATGGAAGCTGCACATTTGGTAGCAGCTAGTGCTGGTGATACAGAGGCAAGTATTTTTTTAAGGGCTGAGTAGATATTTTCTAAAGTAATATCATCTACTTCTGAAGCTGGGAGGTTATAACCAAACTATTAGATGTTTGCATGTGTCCACGTTGAGGTTTGGGATCCAAGATTGTAAGCAAACAGTTACATTTTCAACAGGTTGGTACCCTTAAGATAAAAAATAATTTAAATCTCAAGAAAGAGCATGCAGAAGGTATCTTCTGTATCTATGCTGTACATGACCCATCCTGGAGGCCCATCATTTTGGAATCCCCTACAAGCTGACTGGCATATTTATGTGGTTGGACTATTCTCTTCTTTTGACTCCATTGTTGTTTGGATAATGAGGAAAGTATATATATGTAAATCTAGTTTCGGTCCTTTTCATTTTCTCATTCGGTTGGTGGATTTCTAATGTGCAAGCCAACTAATAATGGGCCTTAAAATCTCCTATTCATCCTTTATTAGGCATTAGTTTCAAAGGATTATGAAATAAAAACAGCATTTTATCCAAGATGAAGAGGAGTTGGAAGGCCTCTTATTTCCCTTGTAATTAGATTTAGGGACAATTTCCTAGATCTAGTAGATAAGAAAAAATATTTCAAAACAAGTAGGTTTACAAGAAAATTAAGTGTAAAACAAAGTTAAACCTACTTGTTTTGTAATATTTTTCTTATCTAGTGGATTTAGGTAATTTTCCCTTGGATTAATGCATTAAAACTGTGGCTGAAGGTTTATTTCTCATTGTAGTTTAGAATTTAATGCCTTTTGTTCTTGTTTCCTTTTTAGGCTCCAGATATTTGGTAAATCATTTTTGTTCGGACCAATCAATTATGGGACTTAACTCCTAAACACCCCCCACCCAAAAAAAATAAAAAGTAAAAAAATCAGTGAATCAATTCTTGCCATTCATCCTTTAAAAGGTGTCAATTGTTTTTTGTGTACAGTAAGAACTGCCAAGAACAATTTCAAGGGATTATAGAATAAACCAGCTTTTATTGAAAGAGATTTATAGAGAAGGGTTGACCGTGCTTCTTTTTCTTTTTTACTTTTCAACCATTTGTCCAATGCCTTTTAGTTTGTGTTGATGGTGTATTTCTCTTCTATTTAGATTAGAAATTAATGTAATGTCTTTGTTCTAATATATTGTTATTCCTATTCAGACTCCAGATATTAATACAGATGTGGATACTCATTTTATTTGTTTCTCATGCGTGGGTGGTATGTAGCTTCAACTTTTCCACTGTAATTTTTTGTCTGACAATTTATGAACTGAGTTGTGCTAAGAAATACAAAATAATATATAGTATGGGACTACTAATTCTCACCCAAAAAAGAAAAAAGAAAAAGTTTAACAGTGTATGCCAATTGTTTATTGGAATCTCCTTTTGTAGGAGAACTTTATGAGCTTGATGGAAGAAAGTCGCAACCCACATCACATGGTCCATCCTCACCCAGCAGCTTGTTGCAGGTAATCCACATCATCTTAATTCACTTTTGAATCTTCAATTTTTTCGAGGAAAAAAATCATTGGAATATTAAAGTACTCATCCATGCAATTTTCTTCCTATGCAACTCCCCAACCTCCCCCCCCCCCCCCCAACCCCCTTTTTTCCCCATTCATAACCCACATGGCTTAAAATGGAAGCTGAAATCATCAGAATGGAATTAATAAGCTTATAAAGGGATTGTCATTCTAAGTTCTGTAATACTTAACCATTTGTGTTAAATTGGTCATCTCGTTTTTAGTACTCGAGCCTGTTGCTTTATGCTTGTTCTCACATAAGTAGGTTATTTTCCTTGCCAATCTCCTGGTGTAGAGAGAGTCTGAAATTATTGATGGTTTTATTTCATGGCAGGATGTAGCAAAAGTCATAAAATCGATTATCCAAAAGAACCCCAACTCCATGAATTTTAATGTTATTGCACTCTCGAGGAAAAGTTCTGGTGCATCATAAAGGTGGCATTTTAAAAAGGTTTCTTCCTGTGTTGTCCTTCATTTGCAACTACTAGTTAGTCTTAACAGTACACTGGGAAGAAATGGTTTTGTTTTTTTTTCCTTTCAGTGAATTGTTAATATGAAACACTTTTGGCATCCTTGCTGCCTTCACTGAAAGAAATCACAGATATCTTTGTGCTTCCTTTTGTGATACTTACTCCAGGTTTTCTTCAATGCATTTACTGTTCACTGATTGTTGTTATGTTTTAAACCACTTGATGATGTGACCATTCTTAATGAATATTTTTATTACCCTGTGTGTAATTGGAGTCAGAATTGGCCTTCCGGTCTGGTTCAGTAGAATCTTGAGCTGACATAATAATAAAAAAAGGAAAAATACTCCTTTTCTCTCTCTGCCACCCCTTGCAAACCCGGGGAGACCCCTGCAACCCCCTCTCCCCCTCTTCCTCCCTTGCTTCCCTTGCCAGATCACTCTTGGTCAAATCGGATTGGACTCTCCAGCTTCGCCACAGCCCCGTACCCTACTCCTGCAGTTTCCGTCTTCTGGTTCCAGCTCCGGTACTTACCTCCCAACCGCAGCACAACTCGCCTCCGCACTCTTTGGTGAACCTGAACACTGTTCTCCAGTTCTCTGCTACATGCACCTCCCGTACTTTCTTCTGTAACTGTGGCCTACCAAAATCTCCATGTTTTCCACATTCACTCACACACACTTGAATGGATGGTGCTCTCTCACACATGAATGTGGCTGAACTTGTGACACTGATGTTATTGGTCGTAAACTCTTCAACTCAAATTTGAAGTAGGCTTCGATTCTGATCTTAGAATAGAAGAAAAGGGTAGTGGATTGTCTGTTCTTACGTCCACAATAGCTGTTTCCTTGGATTGCAAGTTTCCGAGTGGGCATGAAAGAGCAGAGAGCAGTAACCCGCGTACACAACGATGGGGCGTGAGGGCTGATGTGGGGAAGGAGGGGAGTGCAATAAATGTGAAGAGGTTAACTATCCAAAAAAAAACATAAAAAAGGGTAAATTACACGTATCTCCCCTGAGGTATTATCTAATTGCATTTTCATCCGTGAGATTTGGAAAATTATATGTACCTCCCCAGAGGTTCAAACTAAGTAACAATAAAACCCAATCCGTTAATTGTACACGTTAGTTGCTAATGGTGGCAATTTTTAAGTTCTGTTATGATCAATATACCTTTGATGGGTAAAATGACACAAATACCCTCTTCTTCTTTTACAAATGTAGATACCCAATATTACTACTATCACCGTTGCCACAACCACCACCACCACCACCCACCATAACCGCCCTCTTCTTCCTAATCTTCTATTTTTTTTGCTCCACTTTTCTTTGCACCATAGCCGACATCACTCTCCTTTCTTCTTCCATTTTGGAAACCTAATTTAATTAAAATCCTCAACCCAAAGAACTCACCCCAAGGCAATCGTCTTCCCAAAGGGCACATAGACAAACTCCAGCCCTAGCCCCAATCTAGAAAAACCCTAACCTTTAGAGAAAACGCCAAATCAGGATTCGATTTTTGAAAATTCTGAAGAACCCTAACCAAGAAAACCTCAAGGGCTCTTTCGTGTGAGAATCTCCTTACTTTCCACATTTAGCTCTTTCATGTGAGAATCTCTTTACTTCCCACATCTATTATCATCATTATAAAATTCTGGATCTGTTTTCAACATTAAAATTCAATCTTTCTTTTAGTTTCTTGAATTCTTACCCTTACGAGCCCCTGGGTTTCAAATGTGGTTCCATACATAGCCATCGTGGCTTCTATTTTGAACATCTTTGTGGTTGCAAAATTTGATTTTGATAATGTTTTCTTAGTCCTATGGCAAGTATGATTTCAGAATACCCAGTTACAGATTCTGTTTTTAAATTCTAATTTCAGGTTTCTCTTCTACTGCTGAATTGAGTTAATCACAGCAACCATCTTTCCCCGTACTGCCATCTCCATTTTCTTTGGATTATTGTACAGATGAGATATTGAAATAGATCATCATCACCTCCCAATGGAAACAGAGCCCGGGAAGGTGATTGCTCTTTCGAAAGTTGCAGCCCATCATCCAGGATACCAAGGAATCTTTTGAATCTATCCTACCATATCCCCAAATCCCATTATAATATTAAAAGTAAACTCCAGAAATCAAGCTGGGCGATAGCTACAAAACAGTTCTGGTTTCAAGGAAGTATATCACAGTACGATTGGAATTAGGGTATGAGAAGTTGGGATTCGAAAATTGGTTTTTCAAAATGGGTTTAAATGCAAAGGTTTTCTTGGTTAGGTACTTAATTCGAAAATGGGTTTTTTAAAATAGGGCTGCACGGCGGTGATGGTGTTAATGGTGGGTGGTAGTGCTGGTGGTGGCTACGGCGGGCAGTTTGGTCAATTAACACTGTTGTAATTATAATGTTTTTAGTCACCAGTTAACGGACTGGGTTTTTTTGTTACTGAGTTTGAACCTTAGGGGAGGTATGTGTAATTTTTCAAACCTCACGGATAAAAGTGTAATTAGGTCATTTTTTGGGGGAGCTACGTGTAATTTACCCATTAAAAATGAGAAGAGGCAAGCGTTGTACAGGGGGGTTTGAGTTTGGACCGCCAAGTTCGAGCCCACCTAGGTCTTTCAAAAGCCCGATAGGTCTTGGGCCAGTCATTTCACGAGATGGATCACTGTTGGGATTTCTAGGCCCAAGGTTGTGCTGATCTGAACCCAACTTTATTTATAAGACTAAATTTCCCTCCATCAGCCGGTGAATAGAAAGCCACCATCCTAGGGTTGACAAACACCTCCTAAGTTTTTTAGTATTGTCCCCACAATATCCATCCGATACCCACTGCAAGCATCTGAAACCACCTCAGTGAATGGATGGGTATTGTGGGAAAAATACCTAGCGATCCATAGTTCTAAAGAACATTAAATTTCGATTAAATACCACCAGTTTCAGATGCGCGCAGTAAGGGAAACTGGGTCCTATGTTATCACATTTATTTTTATGAAAGAAAATTTTTATCATTTAACATATGTAATCAGAAAAACTTGTCATAATGACTAATCTCGAAATATGAGTAAGGTTATTGTCTCAGTTCACAACTTTTGTTTACAATAAGATTTTCTTTATATGTAGATGGTACATTCAGAGTGACGGAGATCACTTTCATGTT
>NW_025318353.1:0-7014 GCF_018873765.1 Telopea speciosissima | reverse complement strand
TGTGACCATCACACGATGGATTTTGTTCTCACTTCCGCCTCTCACTCCTTTGCATTTGTCGGAGTACCCATCGGAGAAGGCAACAATTGTCTTATCCTGCCGCTGTGACCATCAATTTACGACGGATCCGTCATTCTCACTTTCGCTTCTCACTCCTTGAACGACAGACTAAGTACTCAATTTCTGTAAGATTCTCTATCTCATCTCACCAACAAATTACCCGTGTTGCTGGTTCCCCTACTTGTTTTTTTCCTTTGATTTTTTCATTTTTTATGGGTTTCCTCTTCATAGATTCAGACCACGGTAAGATCCTCCCGGGTTTGATATTCTCTATTCTATTTCTTCATTTCTTCCTTTATTATTATTCTTTTATTCTCTATTTTTGTTTACCATCGATACTCTGTTTTGGATAGTGACTGTAACCCTCAAAAACTGAGTCGAAACTCGAAAGTCCTTTGAATCTCTGCCTCTGAGTTTGTTGAATTTTGGTGAGCTGGTTCATGGTGTATGAGTTAGTTCTAAAATTTTGAATTCCTTTAGGCAGAATGAGAAAGAATTTGTCCCAGTTTAGCATATGAAATGAGTCTTTAACGGTGATAGGCTGGGATTCTATTATGGAAGTATCCGGCCAAGATGTGTTAATTTTAGGATTTAACAGTTGAACTCATTTCATCTCTCTCTCTCTCTCTCTCATTGTAGTGGTGACTAATATAAAATGAATATGTGTGTTAATGATGTCATTTGAAAACCAAAATGGATGAAAGCATTTCCATGTGATTGCCAAATTACCTTATGTCAGATTATAACTGGGCAAATATGTGAAGTTGATTTTAGCTCTTAGAGTGCATTATATTTCTTCAGGAAATAGGAACAATTGGTTTGGTCTTTATCCTGCTTCTGCTACCATTTTTAAAAAGAAAAGTCCTCCTTATCCTTGTCCTTAAATGCAATGTTCCTTTGGGTGGAGTATGTATAAGAAAACAGTAAGATTTCATCCCTTTGTTTCTGTCCTCTAATTAATAAATGTAGTTATGATACTATGTTTTTCTCTATTGTGGATAGATGTAATGATTTTGTAAGAAGCTAACTAGTGCTGGTGAATCTGTTTATAGGTTCTACTCTGTTGACAATTTCGTTTTGGTTTCTCTTTTCCCCTGCTTACCAGGATATACGTTCGTTGATGCGGCTATGCTTGACTTTGGACCTTAATTTATTTGCTACTTATCTTCCATTCAAAGTTCAAACGACTTCAAGAAGTCACAGTTATCTACAACCAGGAAACCCATCTTCACTCCCAATACCACCTCTGGGTTTGTTGGCTTGGTGCAAAGGAAGCCTATCATATATTTTCAAAAGGCCATACCTTCTTCAATAATAATTTAATATTGAACTGTGGTGGTGTTGGTAGATTTTAATATATATACTTTGAAATTTGAATTGTTTTTTTACTCTATTTGTTCTATACATCATTTCATGTTGTGTAATTCATTAAATTTTTGTTATAGACATAACTAACATAGTTTATGGAGGTAGGTGAGTCTTTAGCTCAAAAAAGGAAGAGCACCTGGGTTTGTTCCCAGGAGATAATGGTTTGAGTCCATCAAGACTCGTACAACCTTTTCCATTTGGAATTTAAGAGTTTAGTAGTTTTTTGTTGGTTTCTATCATGTTTCTCTATTGATGACATAGTTTAGTAGTTTCTGGCTGTTTTTCATCATGTTTCTCTATTTATGATATCGAGTTTAGTAGTTTCTTGCTGCATTTTTTACTTCATCAAGACATTTTTAAGTTGCATTACTTTAGGATGTTGAAACGTACGTTTCTGTTATTACAATATATTTCTTGAGCATAGCTATTATTGGGATGGAAAGGTTTTCAGTTCAATTGCGCTTCATTTTTGGTGTATCAATGTAAGTAAATGCTAATGGTGAAGTGAACTCTTTTTCTTGGACACTGTAAAAGAAGGGCATTTTGCTTGGTGTATGAGAAAGAGTTAATATTATAATTGAGTTGTGTTGATGATAGACTGAAAACTGGAGAGGGTTTGGTCTGTTGTAGTCCTGTTATTTCTCATATAAATGGAGAAAGAGTCAATAGTATATCTACATGACCAGGTATAGAGAGAGAGAGAGAGAGATTAGGATCTGCACTTCTCAAAGCAATAACATAGAGAGTTCAGCAATTTGCCCTTTTTTTAGGCAGAATTCCAAAAGTCAGTGGTGGTTATGGTTATACTTGTCTTGGATGCACCAAAAGTCAGAAGTTTCTTTAACTTTATTTTCAGTTTGTTTTTCCATAGTTTGATTTGGCAGAAGCTCAACACTGCATATAGAAATACTGACATAACTTCCAAAACTAGGACTTACTGGCATCAGAAAATTGCTTATAAAGATGAAATTTAATGATCTGAAAAGTAATTAATCATTGGGAGAAGGGGGGGGGGGGCATATTGCAAACGCTTCTCTAAACCCTCATAGTGCTGTTGGAAAAGGGAAAGCCCTTTTCAATTAAACTCAGGTGCTTGATGGCAGCATCTCCCATTGCTTTTGATGGAAGTGCAGCTTCTGCTTATACATTGCTTGTGACATTTAAATTTAGGATAAAGTACACGTACCCCCCTATAATGCACCCAATATTCCTTGTACCCCCCCTAAGCGGCTCAATATTCCACATACCACCCTTCAATATTCCGCGTACCACCCCTGCTTTACACTCCAAATGCCAGATAGGTCCAATCCGTTAAATACTACCGTTAGATGTCAAAATTTTGACCATTTTACCCTTTGCTCCATTTTCTTAAATCTAAAAAGACTTAATTACCCTCACTTATTTGTTGCCCTAAACTAATTGAAAATGATTATTTTACCCTTTGTTTTATTTTTATAAATGAAAAGACCTAATTGCCCTCACCTCCACCACCACCACCCACCACCCACCATTAACACCATCACCACCGTGAAAGCCCACCTCCGGCACCACCTCCAACTCCTCCACCTCTACCAATTCCACCACGGAGTCCTTTTTCCTTGCCTATTCCTCCACCAACACCACCACCCTTACCATTGAACTTTAGAGGCAGCCGACGAGTTCTTCACCGTTGCCCTCTTGAATCCCCTCTTTTCTTCCGAAAAACTCAAAGCAACTCAAATCCATCAACACTCAAATCTCCTCTGTATACAAAAAGCCCCAAACCCATCAACTCTTAAATCTCCTCTGTATACAAAAAATCCCCAAATCTGAACTTGAATCCAGTCATCGTTCCTTGAAGATCACCTGCGCTCTCTTCCTAACTGACCTGCAAGAGTTGTGTGCACAGATTTCTTCTATCTCACGTTTTTCTCAACTTGATCGAAGCCTTCTTCTCTCGGTGAGTTCCCCTCTCTTCCTCTTCCCTATTTTCCCTTGTTCTCTCTGTTATTTTCCTTCTTGTTACTTGCAGAGTTTCTGTTTTATTGTTCCTCTTCCAGTAAAACAGTACTGATAGTCCAACTGTTTGGGATTGATCTCTCTCGATCCTTCTCCATTCTTCCCAAAATTGTGTGTTGATTCTTCCCTTGTGGGCAGCATAACCTATTTATTTTACCCCTAAATATTTGTTCCTAAAAACCAACCCAGCCTAACCATTGCATACCCAGTGGAGAAAGAATTCAAGAAACAAAAAGCTTGGGAGGACCTGCTGCTCCGGCAAGGCGTCCAGCTCCCTTCTCTGGCGACTTCCTTCCTTCTCCGGCTACGATCTATATTCTCTAATGGAGAAGAAGGAAAGCAGAAGAAGAGACAGAGAAGGAGCAGAGAAGAAAGAGCATAGAAGAAGTAGAAGAAGGAGAAGCTGAATTATGAATTCTAACAATATATTAATATTGCTTCATTGTCAAAGAACGCTGTTTGGTGTAATCCTTCTCCGTTGCAATTCTTCTCGATCCATATTATTGTATAAAGATGGTTATTCGTATCTGAAAATGAAATTAAACAGTTTTAATTAATTTGGGGAATCATCATAATTAAGCAGATAATATTGATCGAGTAGTACTCAAATCTCATCCTTCCAATTGGATTCTTAAAAGCCCTCTACTCTACCAATCAATTAATTGGATTTCGTTGGTTAATGATCTTCCAGTACTTGGACTAGGTTCCCTTCGATCAAGAAGAGAAGAGAGTTATTATATGGCTTCTTCTACAATGGGCTGGTCCGAACTTCTACCTGAACTAATGGACCTCATCCTTGATCGACTAACCTCTCTCTCCGACCATCTTCGTTTTACTTCTGTATGCTCCTCATGGCGATCATCAGTAGTTAGTAATCACTGTCCCCGTCGTCGTCTAGTTCCATTCCTGATGCTTTCCCCTACTGTCAAAGACGACACTACTAAAATCCGACCCTTTAATCTTTCAAGTCACAAGAAGATTAATGGGCTTCACATCCCAGAGATTCACCAAAAGTGGTGTTAGATCGTAGCCGGAGAAGGAAGGAAGTCGCCGGAGCAGGGAGCTTGACGCCTTGCTGGAGCAGCAGGTCCTCCCAAGCTTTTCATTTCTTGAATTCTTTCTCCACTGGGTATGCAACGGTTAGGTTGGGTTGGTTTTTAGGAACAAATATTTAGGGGTAAAATAGTCTTTTCAAATTAGGTTAGGATAATACATAAGTGAGGGCAATTAGGTCTTTTCATTTATAAAAATAAAACAAAAGGTAAAATGGTCATTTTCAATTAGTTTAGGGCAACAAATAAGTGAGGGTAATTAAGTCTTTTCATATTTAAGAAAATGGAGCAAAGGGTAAAATGGTCAAAATTTTGACATCTAACGATGGTATTTAACAGATTAGACCTATCTGGCATTTGGGGTGTAAAGTTGGGGTGGTACGTGGAATATTGAAGGATGGTACGTGGAATATTGAGCCGCTTAGGGGGGTACAAGGAATATTGGGTGCATTATAGGGGGTTCGTGTACTTTACCCTTAAATTTAATGCACTTCTTGAGTGGCATATTAAAATTTGTCATTTGAGATGCTGCAAAGCAAAAAAATTAATTCAGATGGCTTTGCCTCTTTTGGCAGAAGATATCAACTAAACACTTTACAGCGAAGTGGATTTCGTTTAATTAATGGGTAATTTGCAAGAAAATGACAGTTGGAATATATTTCCTTTCCTTTCCTTTTTAAGTGGGGAATAGAGCAGACAATTTTATTTAGGACTATGATTTGTGAGATCCTGTTAGAGAGCCAGGTATTCACATGTTATCTCAATGTCATTTCCGCCCCAAATGCCCATTAATAAGCCATTTGAGAGAGAGAGAGAGAGAGAGAGAAAGAGAAACAAAAACAGATAGATCAAATTGGTTCCTCCTAATCGATTCTTATTAGTTATAGGTAAATTACAAGACCTTTATCCCCTCAAGTACAGTACACCCTCAACTGCACCAAAAAAGTACATCTAATGGTGCACATGCACTTGGGGGAGTGTTCTAAACAAAATCACTTTAAGGTGCACCGTTAGATGTACCTTTTTTGTGCACTTGAGGTGATAAAAATTCTAAATTACACCTTAGATACCTTAAGTTTGAGAAAATGACATTTGGGTTACCTTATGTTTGAAAAGTGATGCCTAGAGTGTCTTAGTGGGTTAATTATACTCCAAAATAAATATATTTTTCAAGCTTGCCCCTCTCAACCCCATTCCCACCCTTCTGCTACCCCAATTCCTAGTTGGCACATCATCACTCATGACACGTGGTAAAACCCTACACTCTAATCAAATGGACCCATCAAGGTCGAATTTTCAGATCGATAACCCTTATACTCTAGGGTTATAAGGGTATAGGGTATAGGTCTACAGGATTTTCAGCTGTGTTTTCTTTCAAGTAAACCCTATTCCTCGGTATGATGTATATATGTTTTCACGGTTTCATTTTTAATGGTTTGGTTTGGTTTCGGTAAACGGTTTTTGTTTGATTTCGACACATTTATGTACACCTAAGAGTGTTAAACAATCCGATTCGATTTAAATCGTTTAATTAAACGGTCTCAATTTTAGACCCATGATCGAATTGTTTATTAAATATTTTCACGGCTTCAATTTTAGTGGTTCGGTTTGGTTTTGGTAAACAGTTTTTGTTTGATTTCGACACATTTATGTACATCTAAGAGTGTTAAACGGTCCAGTTCAGTTTAAACCATTTAATTAAACGGTCTCAATGTTGAAACAATAATCGAACCGTTTATTAAATGTTTTCACGGTTTCAATTTTAATGGTTCGGTTTGGTTTCGATAAACAATTTTTGTTTGATTTCGACACATTTATGTACATCTAAGAGTGTTAAACGGTCCAATTCAGTTTAAACCATTTAATTAAACGATCTCAATGTTGAAACAATAATCGAACCGTTTATTAAATGTTTTCATGGTTTCGATTTTAATGGTTCGATTTGGTTTCGGTAAACGGTTTTTGTTTGATTTCAACACATTATGTACATCTAAGAGTGTTAAACGGCCCGGTTTGATTTAAGTCGTTTAATTAAATGGTCTCAATTTTAAAATCATAATCGAACCGTTTATTAAATGTTTTCACAGTTTCGATTTTAATGGTTCGGTTTGGTTTCAGTAAACGATTTTTGTTTGATTTTGACACATTATGTACATCTAAGAGTGTTAAACGGTCTGGTTCGATTTAAATCGTTTAATTAAATGGTCTCAATTTTGAAACCATAATCGAACCGTTTATTAAATGTTTTCACAGTTACATTTTCAATGGTTCGGTTTGGTTTGGTTTCGATAAACGATTTTTGTTTGATTTCAATACATTTATGTACATCTAACAGTGTTAAACGGTCTGGTTCGATTTAAATCGTTTAATTAAACGGTCTCAATGTTGAAACAATAATCGAACCATTTATTAAACAGCTTCGAGGTTTCGATTTAAACAGTTTTCGTTTGATTTTGGCACATTTATATATGTACAAGAGTGTTAAGCGGTACAGTTCGATTTAAACCGTTTAGTTAAACGAACTCAATGTTGAAAC
>NW_025318352.1:0-7014 GCF_018873765.1 Telopea speciosissima | reverse complement strand
GAGGAGCTAACCATTTGCTGTTAAGTTGTAATACAGTTCACAGCATGTACACATTTTCATGCTTAGGTCTAGTTGGAAATTTGATTACTTTGTTTCAAACCCCATGTCCTTTTTACTGTAGTTGCATAACTTATATGTTTTATTGTTGCACTAATTTGTGCTTAATTGACCTTGCTCCTGTGTTAGGTGAGCTGCTTTGGAGGAGAAGATTTATCTGATACTGGCGATTATTGGAGGTAAGATCTTAGTAAATTTTTAAGTGACTGATTTAAGTATACCTTGCGTGTTTGGATGGTTGATGTCATATTTTCTTTGCAGGCTTGAGATTGAGGGGAGTGGGAAAACATGGAGGCAAGACCAAAAGTTCAGGCTTCAGCATGTGGACACTGGTGGTTATCTACTCAGTCACGACAAGAAATACCAAAGGATAGCTGGAGGTCAACAAGAGGTAAAATTGAAATTAATGTGTGGCTTTTTAGATTCACGAAAATCAATGTGAAATTCTTTGCTTTGGGAGTTCATATGGTGGAAATTTGTATGCTGACAGTGACATGCTCATACACAGGTTTGCGGTGTGCGAGATAAACGTCCTGATAATGTTTGGTTGGCAGCAGAAGGTGTATACCTCCCAGTCACTGAAACGAAGTAGACTTTGTCACCCTGCTCTCACTAATGCTGAAAAACCGATGGAGAGATGACAGGTTATGGTGGTGAGTACTGAAAGCATAATTCCAGGAGCAATAGAAGTATATATTCAAAATCATGTAACTAGTTATCAACTGATTTATATCAAGAGCTCCGGTATTCATACCTGGGGGACTGAAGTGATCACTCACTATGTAGAGTTCTAGCAACTTCTGCACCAATATTCTGAGTAGATTTTGTAGAAGATATGTATGGTCCATGTGTTTGAATTTTATAGCTTATATACCCCATGGATTCGTCTGAGCGTTTTCGTGATAATGTGCCTTATTATTGCAGATCAGTGCTTGAGGCTTCTTGGGGACCTCTTAATCTCTCTTTTTGTCCACTGCATGCTAACCGAGACAAGCTCCTTCCCTGTATTTTCTTAAACTCACTAGTTGCTGTCCCTGTAAGCTTACTAAGTTAAAGCTGTTTTTGGTTCCATTGTTTTTGTTCTTTATCCTTCCCCCCTCCTCTCTCTCTCCCTTGGACCATCATCCAGAATCAAATAGTTAGTAATGTGGTGTACTCCCCAGTAGAAGATTTTATGCCATGCGCAACAGCGCAAGTCCCACCTGCTTGAACCAATGAACCCTATTCCCGATTCTCTTAATACTATGGTAGGAAAGGAAGTTAGATGCTTGGGCATCTTTAATCGGCCTTCGGAAAAGTGTACTGGGTCTCTGAAAGTAATACTTAATAATGTGGTGTACGCCCTCTCTGTTGTCTTTTCATATCTCTGTTACAAGTTGTTGCCTGGAAATAATTTGGGCTGGGTTGGGCTGGCCATATAACCTCTTGTGGGGACCCAAAATTGAGATAGTGGGGTAGCCTAATCGATAGGCAGTTACATTGCCTTGGTCCTTTTTTGGTAAGAAAACATTTACATTGCCTAATGCTTAGGGTTTTAAATAGAAAACTGGGTTAAAAATGGCTAAGCCACTGGTCGTACAACCTTCTGGCATGGGCTCATAATGTGTAGGATAATATTGTATTCTACATTTGCTTCAACAAAAACCCTAATCACGAGAATCCGGTAGTATGAAGTAATAAATTGTATATATGACATAATTACTCCCATTATAGTATGAAGTATTTGAAATGATTTCGTCCTGCAAAAATGGTGGGGGAAAAACTAGAGAACTGACGCCTATAGTATTTGTTGACATTCTAGTTTGAGAAAGAAATAAAGAAAAGGGGGAAGTATTCATACATAGTCATGTAAGCATGCACGGTGGTGTACCCTATCACAAAGAGTTAGAAAAATCATAATCTCCCACCCATTAATTAATGCCTTGAAACTCTCACCCTCTCACATACATGGCTTACACAGCCGTGTATGAAAACTTTCCCCTAAAGAAAAAGAAGACCCCACCTTATAATTTTTGTTAAACTTTGCAAATCTTTTCTTAGATACGTGGTTGTTTGCTAATCACTCTAGTATGGTTATGACCCTTAAAAGAATCTAATACAGCTAAGCTTGAGAGATTACAAGGTCACGTCATAAGAAAAGGCAAGCAAAGGTAATACCCCACCTTATAATTTTTGCTGGTTCTCAGAGAACCACAAACGCAGCTCGTCACACAACCAATTCTTACAAAGATTAAAATCAGGGAGACATAATTTTGCACCACTTTATTCCGCAACAGCCAGAGTTACCCCCAACACGTTCTCCATAGTCGGTGAGGAAAAAGAAGTTTATGAAAGCAACGAAATAGAGAAAGAAATGAGTACAACTGTGGTGAAGCCCACTTTGTTGGTCTCCTTTCTGTAAGGCAGTAAAAGGGAAGGAATATGGACAGGACAACTCAAAGGGCCCAGCTGAGTTGCAACTTGAAACACGAAACCTTAAACCTTAACCATGGTGAACCTGGTCTCTTTAGTCCTAAAACTAATTCGGAGTTGCAAGATGAGGAACAGATCATCTTTGGAATTATAAGGGAACACTGAGAAACCATGTTATAGTTGCAGGGAGATGGAGCGAAATGCTGAAGTTGTGCATAGAAGAAGCTTGGTCGTGTAGCTCCTGCACTAAGGCAGGGCTAATGAGAATGCATGCTGTAAGTGCAAGACCCACATAACCAAGCAGCATTCTTTTTCCCAAGAAAAAGATATGAAAAGTTGAGAGGAGTTTTGATTGTTAAAAGAGGACGGTAAAATGCTTATGAGATAAAGATTCACACACATGATATGTGGATTCCTTCCTACGCCTTCTCATATAATGAATTGTGAGCCCAACATTCAGACGGCAAGTGGGCCCTTTATTGAACGAAATAACTTCTTGTGCCGATGATTAGTCTGGTGCGGGAGATTTCCCCATGCTGGCAGCATGAGAAATCCATGCACAATGATTATTTTCTCTTTGGACCAAGTGTTTTGTGGGACTTTTGTACAAACTTCTTCACCCTCCTACTTATTAGACAAAGTCCAACACAACCCTTAGTGTAGTCCCATCCACCAACAATAAAGACAGAAAATCTCTTCAACCATGGTGTAATAGAAAACTCCACCTTATCTTTTTTTAATCAAAATCTCCAACTTTATGGAAGGCAAATTAGTCCAGTGTGCTAGGGAATCTCATAAAGCTTTGTGCATTTCCCGTCCCTAAATCAAGTTTTGGCCTCATTTGTCTGATTTTGGATCAAATTCAGGTTCGAAATTGTTGTCCAAGACAACCGCAATTCCACTAGAACAAAAACAAAAGACCCCAAAATCACTCACGCGGAGTGTTGTCAAATGGGGCCTTGATTTTCTTTCTCATGCTTGTGCACTTTACCCAACATTACCCTCCATAGTTCTGGTCTCTCGGCCCTAAATTTTCACAACAAACTGAGAATACACAAAATTAAACCCCCTTGGTCTATATAATGGTCTCATGAATGATGGCAGAACAGTAAAACAGCAATAGATAAGGCCATCCATATAGAACTAATCAAAAATTGCTCACGGGCAAATGAAATTACTACAGAATACATAAAATTTACACTGAGCAAAAGAAATGCAGTAAGGAGGGTAAACCATTGTGACTCTGACTATACCCGACAAAATGAAAATTATATTATTTATATACCTGCGCACGGAAGGAAATCAAACATAATATTAACAAAAGATAAAACTGTCCAACTTCTACTCTTCTTTTCCTTCACTTGGATCCCTTTCAACCTCCCTGCAACAATGTAAGTAAGAAGAAGTAAGTCCGTTTAGGGCAGCAGCATTAACATAAAGGGCAAATTTTGTTACAAGGTTGGTGAAAAAGAAATTGTAATCTTTTTTTCTTTTTTTTTTTTTCAATATAATATATATATATTTTTAAAAAATGAAAGAAAAAATACTGCCATTTCACATATGAACAACAAAAAATGTATGGCAAGTCTTGAGAATGACATCATGATTTGTTGTTTTCAATTTGAGATGGCAGTCAAAAGGAGGTTAAATTAACCGGATTGATGAAAACAATAAGCAACCTTAACCATTATTAAAAACTGGGTTTTGACTGGACACCCAAGTCGACTCAAAATTAAAATCTGGTCAAGAGTTGTGTAGACTATCATGATAAAAATGAGGAGATTGGATCATAAATCGTTCAAGTCAAACAAGACTCAGTTTTTTTTTACCCTAGTAATGACAAACTCAACAAGTTTATTCATTTTTAAAAAAATCTTAAAACCAGTTCACTTAGAACTGAGACGAGTAAAATAATAAATCTATATTCTATAATAGTAAGAAACCCTCAACTCCTTGACTCCTTTCTCTTGTTCAATGATATAAACTCAAAATGCATTGATATGTGATTCCTTGATTTTTTTTTTCTTCTGGTTTTCTTATTTATTTACTAATTCATACCTATTTATTGCATTAAAATTTTAAAAAATGTGAATCGCCTTGACTGTGTTTGACAAGGGCAAGTCACAAGGTTTTCCTGAAAAACTGAGTTGAGTAAGAAAACCTTTTCCAACTATGCCCCTTCACTTAAAAAAAACGAGGAGAGAGCTAGAGAAGGGAGGGAAAAGATCAGCATGAATTTCTCAGACCCAGCAGACGGAACCAAAGTAAAGAAAATATGAAAACCAATGAAGACCATTTTCACGCAGGAAAAAATGACCGACACTGCTTCCAACATAAATGGAGTCATGTGACATACCAAATTACATAATAGAATACGAATCTCCACCAAAGTGACGAAAATGACTCTTCACTATCAAACTCTGGAACCGAAGAAGCGCCCCCCCCCCCCCCCCAAGGATCCAATTTTAGTAGATTCCCTAAGAAAATTTTCATCGTTTTGAGAGGTCATTCTAGACTTAAACATTGGCAGATTTCCATAACCTGTTGTCCAAACTCCAAAAGACAATCCTAATGCATGCAGGTTGCCAGTATTTTCTGTACAACTATACCAACAAAAGACCCAAAAATGACGACAACTAGAAGAATTTTCTATATGGGACACCAAAACATACTTTAAGACTGAACCATGAAACCAAAGATTGAGTTTCAAATTTCTATACGATTTAAATGATAATTTTGAAAGGGAAAAAATCTATTTTAGTAACTTTTTTGGGTGAATTATTTTAGAAAACTAATTCCCCCCACAAGAAGAAGACTATACCAGCTCTTCAAAATGGTAAGCTCTTGGAAGTTGAAGTCGAAGTGAGAGTCTTGAAGTGATCAGAAGGAACAAAATCTTGTGGCAAGTTTGCCCTCTTAACGATTCTTTTCATGTTGTTCTGCAAACTCTGCTGCACCAATTGCTTCACTGCCTTCTTCTCCTCGCTCATCATTTCATCGTCTTCTTCAGTCAAGCCTTCTTGCGACACCCCATTCGGTCCAGCAGAAGACGATGATCCACAAATAGGCGCCGACACTGCCGCACCAAGAACCCCACGATAACCTCCCGAAACCTGCTTCCCTTTATCCACTCTGAGACACTCCAGTATTCTGGATGCCCTCTTCTGTGCTAATGTGCTACCTAAAAGTGTCAATTCAAGGAGAGAAGACACAATTCCCGCCTCGATCATGGTCTGTCGATCTCCGTAAGCCTTGTGAGCCATCACCATTAGAATGTAGGATGCTTTTTCCTGGCAACCTGGTGAGTCCGTCCAACTCAAAACGTCGATTAGAATCGAAAATGATTCTCGTGAAGTACTAACTGCTTTCCTTCCTTCCGTCGTCGAAACTATATTGCTGAGGATTGAAAGGATTCTTTCACTCACTTCCATGTCGTCAACCATGCTCAGGAGGTAAGGGACGAAATCCGTTTCCAGAATTTGGCTGATGTTTAAATTGGAGATGGAAAGGTTATAAAGTGCTCGAAGAGAATCTTGCCTTGCTTGGGCGCTACTTCTACTGTGCACGTTCCGGAGGGTTTTCACCAAGAACGGAATCGCGCCAGATGAACCAATGATCGGTTTGTTAGAGTCGAGAGCGCTCAAGCCGAGGAAATTTGCAACGATGGCTTCTGAAACAGACAAGTTTGGAGACTCGTCAAGACATTCAATGAGCTTAAGCATCTTATGAACAGCACCGGCTTTGACAATAGCTGCTTTGTTCCTGCAAGAACAGAGAGAGAGAAGAAGAAATGGGAATTCCATACAAGTGAAAAAGGGCAAACGGTTTTCAACCTCATTAGCAGTAAAAAAAGTTAAAGAGTACACTAGAAAGCTCGGCCGAGATTAAAAAAATAGGGTAAAACCGGTTGAACAGAAGAAGATAAGAAGCATTGAACAAGACAAAGAAGTAGCAGAAACGGCGCTAATGCCGGAACTGTAAAAGAGAAAATATAATGCTAATCAGTAGGAGAGAAAAAGAACATGAGAAACGCATCACTGTCACAGAAGTGATTTTTCCATGAAATTCAGAGCATACACACTCCTGAATTAACACGGTTGAAACTTGAAATGAAAAAAAACGCCAAAAACCAAAAGCAGATCTCGGAAAACAATAGTTCAAGCAAACGTGTGACGAAAGAAATTTTGAAGCTAATAAATCAAAAAACAACAGCAATGAACTTACGCATCGTTTCCGATCCCTAGGTTGAGAAGAGCATAGAGTGAAGCGATCTGAAAATCTTGATCATTAGAATCAAGCATTCCTACAAGAGGAGGAATCGCTCCAAGCATGGCGAGCATCGACCTTGCCTCGGAATCTTCCTTCGCAAGTCTTCTAACATCCACAGCTGCCTCCTTCTGCAGAGATCCCTCTTCGAACTGCAATCTCTTCACAACTCCTTGAAGCTCCTCAAAAACCTCAACTTTCCTCTTCGTCTCCACTTCCACTTCATACACTCCCGTCTCCGACCCTTCAGACAAGTTCAAAAGCTCTGATAACCTATCC
>NW_025318351.1:0-7032 GCF_018873765.1 Telopea speciosissima | reverse complement strand
TTAGTAAATTATATGAAGCAGTGTTCCTTTGGATGGATGCAAACTCTTTGATTTTACAAGTTAATTTTCAGTGAAATGTTTGGAGCTCATGGGAGCATTGACTAAATGTAATCTTTCCTTTTGTTTATTACGGGAATAATATTAAAGCTTCTGTACCATCTTCTTCCTTCCCTTTGTCCATGTTCCTCTTCGTGCTTCTAACCCAGCAGTAATAGGCTCTTCAAAATTTACATACATATAATCTGTGCTTAGTTAATGAATGCTTTCGTTTTTATTTTGTTCACCAGAACAACTTTGTTGGCTGGTTTACCATACTATTGGATCTCATAGACTACTGATTTTAGTCCGCAGATTTCATTGACGGGGAATTTGAATTTCTTTCATTCCTTCAATCATTGATAAGAACTAAGAGGTCAAGTTTCATTCAAGCTAGAATGTAGATAAGTAAAAAAGGCAGTAGGAACTAGAACGATGAGATGCTCTGTTTTAAATAAAATCACATCATTGAGAAAATATTTTGCTCATGTCTTTCAGTTTCCAGAACCGCCTACTGATAAATTGATAGTTGTTTTTTATTATTTATTTTCTTGGTGATTTGTTCCAAGTAACATTGGAGTCTCTCTCTCTCTCTCTCTCTCATTGCTCAGATTTACTGGGAAATAGAAAATCTGAGCAGCATTATCAATAAAATTAGAATCCCTACCCAGCTTCTTTATTTATTTGGATATTTTACAGACCTTGATACTCTGGGAAACCTATCTTATGGAGAGTTGTTACAAGGAAATTGTTTTGCCAAGTTGATCCATGTTCACATTCCAATGTACAAGGAAGTCTTGCCTGGTTTAGAAATCTTGCAAGCCGACAAGGTTGCCTCTTGGCACATCCTCGAAGGACATTAAGTTCTGTGGTTCTGTGTAGATCATTGAGGTGAATTTCAAATCATTTGTAGCATATCCACTCAGATTTGTTTGGAAAACGCCATTATGCATATGCTGAGGTGGAGGTTTATAGCGACAGAAAACTGGTGTTTATTGGCAAACATGCAAGGTGTGGGGGAGTCACCATTAACAGTGGTCAACTAGGAGATTTGAACTAGAAAAATACTGGATTTGACGACTAATCATGTCTTCTATATACTACTGTCTGATAGATGGGTTTTCTTCATGTAATAAAATTGTTCATACTATCAACTTGAATTTCTTAGTAGATCTTGGTGGTTCCCTCTATAATGTTTTAAGCACCTTTGTGCACATCTAAAATACTGGTATGCTATTGCAGTTATTTGGGTCCAGATTTCCTTCATTAATAATGATGATGTTGATTAAGTTTTTTTATTTTAATCTAAACAACTTTAGGTATGATGGCGGAGGTTTCATCCACATTGACCATTGTGGGCATTGCTATTTGTTCTTGTGTGGTAAGTAATTTAGATTTTGACTAACATAGGCTGTCTCTATTTGTTTACTGTTGCATAATTTGTTCTAATATTTCATTTATTGAGCAGGCAGAGATTGACAGAAGAAGGGGAATGGGGTGTGATGTTATTTGTGTGATGTTATTTTACATGGAAGGCCATTGGAAATATGGACAAATCCCACGACCTCTATAAGGTCCTACTTGACTTCAAACCTGAGGTTGTACCAAATGTAAAACAAAGGTATGATCTAAAACAGTGCATATATTTCAAAAAACTTAATCTTCAACATGTTTTATTTATTGGAGTGCCACAAGTGTACAACTATTTTTCCGTATCTGCATCCGTTTAGCTTTCGGACGGATTCGGATATTGCTAAACGGATATGGACACGGATACGGAAACGGATTTCGGCTATTCATTTACACCCCTAGTTTTTTCATAATCGATTAGCATTCTTTTAATAAGTAAAAATAAAAAAAAATAATAATGCACCAAAAGTGCAACATATATTCTAAACTTTTGATTTAAAATTTCAAAATATTTTACTTAAAATTTCATTCAAAATGTGCACTAGAGATCAATGAGAAAGACAGGTGATTGGAGGGATTCGGTCAGCTAATACTGCAATGTTAATTTTGAACTCTGTCATTTCTGTTAGTAACTTTAGGACATGTTTTTGCTCTCATTGTTCGCTTGTTTATGTGTGTATCTATTTGTTTTATTGGTTTTTACATGGTGGTTTTTCTATTTTCTTTAATCGAATACAGACTATCTGCAAAAAAATTCTAAATTATTAGTGTTTGAATCCCTAACTAAACATAAAACATATGTGAGAGCCGCAGATTCTTTGTGTGTATCTTTTTTTCAAGCATCTATATCCGGTTTTGGGGAATTTTGATACACTTCTATCTAGCCATTGTAGGGGCCATATGTTAATGGGGATAAAGTACAGATATTCTAATCTATACTTCCAATTTTAAATATCTGTACTTTTTGACTGCCTTATTGGATTTTTTTGTTGTTGATCAAGGAATTCTTTGGACTTCTCTGATAGTTGTAGTTACTGTTTCTATGTAAACCTCTTATTGGATGGTGAGTTTATTATGGCTAAATTTTCTTCAGGAAAATATTATTTGGAAAAATGAACTCTGTCCGGGAGCATAGCCCCTGCACCAGCGCTCTGGCCAATGAAAATACTCAGGCATCGATCAGGAGGGTCATGGTGGTCATTTCGCATGCCCCTATGTTTGGGAACAGAGGTGTGCTCCTGGTCAGAGAACACGTTCCCAAATTATTTTTGTTGGGGAAAAAATATAGCTCACTTATATGGTAGAAATGGATTACTTAAAAAAAAAAAGGATTGAAAGAAAACATCGCTAAGTCAGAATGATTTAGCTCTTGCACATGAGATACTCCAACTCTCCAAGGGATACCATCTCAGGCCCAAGCCCAAGCCTTACCAGCCCTGCATTTAGTTTTTATTTCAGTTATTGCTGTAGAAGTAGTTATTAGAGGATAGTTATTGCTGTAGAAGTAGTTGTTAGGGAGTTATTTTCTGCAATTTTTTTGATTTTGAGTTTTTAAAAGATTGTATTTTGAGAATGAATAAAAAACAGAATTGAATAACCAAAGAATGAATTGAGTTTCTAGCTGTGTGCATGTGCACCCTCCTTCCCTCCCCCCCCCCCTCCTCCCCCGCCCTCCTTTTTCTTCTCTTTTCCCCTTGCAACTCTGATCCCCACTCTTCTTCTCACGGTTTCTTCCCTTTTCCCCTTCAATTCTTACTTCCTTCTTAACTTCTCTTTTCTCCTTGCCAGTCCCCCATTAGCCAAGTTCTAGAATGCTTCTGGAGAAGGAAGCTAATCAATAAAACCCTCCAACCAAGAAAAAGAATAGAAGAGCAGTAGCGTCCTCTGCCCTCAACTTATGTGGAAAGAGTATATTGATTTTTCATCACACATTCATACCAGTTTAAATTGTTAAATGGGTTGTGATTGCAAGTCTGCCATCATCACACATTCATCCAGATAATTCGCCATATGTTCACACGGTGGAAATGGCCCCAAGGCAGAAATTCTTTGAGGAATTCATAGATATGATGAAGGAAATGACCCTCTACATGTTTTGAAGGACCAACCTCGATTAAGAAAGATCATATTTGGCATCCAATCTGTTTTCCCAATTTTACAATGGGCAGAAGACTACAATTTAACTAAATTAGAGAGGTTCTCATTGCTGGACTCACCATTGCAAGCTTTTGTATTCCTCAGGTAATTGAAATGGCTTAAAAATGTCTATGAAGACAAGAACCAAATTTCATGTCCACATACAGATGTAATTCTTTTTTAACCTTTTAAAATAGGACATTGGGTATTAAAAGCTCACAAATCTTGCTCAATATGGGCTTTGTTAGTTTCTACATTGTTGCTCAAAACCTTACATTGGCTCATATATCTTTAAAAATGCAGCCGACTATTGTAGGAGGCATTGCATATACCATTAAAGAAGGAGATGCTTATACAAAGAATTTTATAGATTTAGAAAAATATCTGGACAAAAATATGAAAAGAAAAAAAATAGAGAAGGATTAACTTCCATGTAGTTTACATGATTCTTCTACGGTTACAACAATTTATGTTTAATTTGCCTTTCATTTTTTTAGATTTAAAATGATACACATCTAAAAGGTTAGAGTATTTGATTGATAATTGGATTAGAGTATTTGATTTAAATTATCAATAGTGAACAGATCTCTCTCTCTCTCTCTCTCTCTCTCCTAAGAATGTCGTGTTAATTGATTAACATGGTGAGCGTGATGGCCTGATGGAAGTAAACTGTTTCTCTTATCCATTCTACTCGCTCCTGAATTTCATACATAGATAAGAGGATTTGAATCGGGTGACTGGCTTATTCGATTCTCATTTTTGAACTTGTAAGTAAGAGGGCATTGTGGGCTTGAACCAATACAACAAGAGACCTTAAATGATGAAAAAGACAAAATAACCAATAAAGAGAAGCCCATTTTGGGCTTGAGGCCATCCAACAAAAAAGGATGGTCATGGCAAAACCAACAAAACAGACAAAAAACCAAGGATTTGTCACATGATTGGTTATCAAAACTGACCTGGATCTAGATTGGACAATAATTTTAAGGTGAGTCCTGGGCCTGTTTTGAGACAGTGATATATCACATATAAGAACGGATTTGGGCCTTTTGTTTGTGCATTTGCGAATCATCAGAAGTTGATTCTCATCAGGTCTAACCCCCCCCCACCCCTAGCATTATTAATCTTCTTATAACTCATTTGGCATTTGTCACATGTAATTAACATGTGCATTAAATCCCTAATTAAATAAATTTATTTAAGGGCGGATAATCTACACAATTATTAGTGAACTTTTTAATTTCACAGTTTCCCACTTGTCTTTAATATTTATGGGTATGTTCATAGTATGAAATGCATTTTATGCTGGAATATAAAAGCAAATATTCAATTTTTCCCTAGACAATAACATTAAAATCCCTCTTGGAATTTTTTTTGGGTGAATCCCTCTTGGATTTTTTTTAATAGAAATTCAACAATATGTTCCAATGCTAAAGCAATGACGATGCAAATTTTGCAGTGAAATGGCTCCACTTTTGAGAATCCTGTTTATTCTTTGGGATATGCAGATGTTGTCTCATCGAATCATTTAACTTTAAAATCTAACACTGCAGATTCAATCTTCTCCAAAACCTAGAAATAGTTACGTGACTTATTGTTTCCATTATGTTGAAATTGCGCCTTCAACAAGCAGAGGTTTATTTTAATAATCTATTTTCTATCGAGTTATAAAGTCAGGGAAAAATTAATTTTATTGTCTTAAAATTCATGTCACACAACTCCACCAAGTATCGATGCAAGTGCACGGGTCTCTCTCTCTCTCTCTCTCTCTCTCTATCTATCTATACCACATAACAAAAACCCACACATGCATGTTTACTAGTATATATATATTATTACCAATCCACCATGTATAAAACAAGCTAGATCCAACTTTCAGCTTGCATCAGCTTCTTTTCTTAATCACATCGCATTTAAAATTGACAGATTGTATGCATGGATTCATTTCTACCTTGGTTTGGTATTGATTTTAACAGTCTCCAGTTATATTCAAGAGTTTTTAAGTAGGAGCATTGAAAGGTTTCCAAAAATAATTTGAAAATGACATCATGATGTCATTGTCAAAAAAGATGTCATTCATTTACCAAAAAAATAAAATGGAATAAATTTTTTGTTTTTGGGTAGAAAAATGGAATCATTCTCATGCCCATATTTTGAACACCTATGTTAAATGACAATATTTACCCTTATTGGAAAGAAATGTATGAAATACTAACAAAACTTGAAGATAATGTTACAAATTTTTTGGGTGAATTACACATCACCCCCTGGTTTTCATATGAAACTCAAATCACCCCCTGATTTTTTGAAAATACTCAAATCACCTCCTCTACAATAACGGTGTTAGTCTACTATTAGTTATTGGTGTGAAAGGACTATTTTACCCTTGTACTAAGACATTAGAATTAAATTTACAACACTACCCTTCCTTCATCTTCAACCTAAAATACCCCACCTCTTTCCTGCAACTCGGCTGGCAGCACCGCCCCGTTGCCGCCACCTCTGCTTCGCCCTAGCCTGTTCCTCCTTGAGGCAAAGGTCTACGTAGGATTTGGAACATATTTATCCTACTACGAGGAAAGAATGCAAATAGCATTAATCTGTCTGAAATATAAACAGATTTAGAATAAACTGGAAAGAATGCATCTTTATTCTCTGTACATGTTGTTAACATTACCAACTTCTCAATCTCATAAATAAGACAAACATAATCTCATGACCCCAATCATCCAAGAACCAAAAAAAGATCTCTTGACCCCTTTACTTCAAAACAGTAATCATTGTCCAGTAAAATAAATAAATTTCACCTGAAAACCCAACCGTAGTTGTTCTCTGTTCCCATGTCCTAATGATCTCGAAGTAGCTCTGAAGCAATCAAACAGATGATAATCATAATGATCATCGATCCGAACACGGCAGCCAATATGGTTGCCGAAAGGCTGTGCAGAGGTAAAGAAGAAGATGTCGTCGGGATGGACCCAAATACAGTAAATTTTCCACTTGCCTCCTCCGCCAAGTTCGCCGTTGAGAAATCCCTCGTCGCCGCCGCTTCCTCACTCTACTACTCGTCTTCTTTGCAAAGGTGAGAAATAAATAATAAAAAAAAAAAGACCCATTTTCTTCAAACTACACAGGATATATAACTAGGTAAAACTGATTTTCATGTTCAAAGTTACAGCAGAGGAAAAAGAAAAACAACAAAAACCACAGAGAACTAAAATAGATCATAGAAATCAAAACTTGAAGTTCCAAAAAGAAAAAAGAAAAACTATATGAAAAACCCAGAAACTGATACGGTATCGTAAACCTCCGTCAAGAAATAACCCAGAAAACTTGAAGTTCCAAAACCCAGAAAATTATATATCCTCCGTTGTCGGCTTCTTCCACGTCGACAGCAGCTTCTCTCTCTCTCTCTCTTTCTAATCTTACCGGCGGCAAAAACCGACGATG
>NW_025318350.1:0-7036 GCF_018873765.1 Telopea speciosissima | reverse complement strand
TTAAATAATCAGTTTTTCCCACTCTGGGCGATGTCTCTTGGTGATGTCCGCATCGTCCAGAGATTTCAGCAAGGCTGATTCTCAGTGGGCTTGCACAGGGGTTTGACCCAGGGTCAGGGCCTTGTACCCCCATGTCATTTAGGGTCTTTTGCACTCATTTTCAGGTGTGGGACCCACATTTATGGAGAGGAGAGAGATTACCTGGAGTCCAAGCAATACATTATGCTGTGAGCTGTGCAATGGTAGGGACCAGCTGTCCATCTTCTGACAGGTATATAGGAAGACATGCACAAGGTTTCTTTATCAAGTTCAATCACTGGAGTGATACTCCACAGTGTGCTTGGATGCCATGTCTGGGGTTCCTGTCCTTCAGTCAAGATTCCAGTCAGACAGGGGCAGGGTTTGACAATATCCCCCTCTGAGGGCCAAGGTACAAATGATTAATGGTAAGTTCGGATAAATTTTGGCCATATGCATGCCTTTAGCTCTTAAGAATTGGAGTTGGAAATTGAAATCCAAAAACAAATCAAAGAGGAAAAATCAGAACAGAAGACAGAGAGAGAGAGAGAGAGAGAGAGAGAGAGTGTAAGGTAGAGAAAAATAAAAAAGTGACTTGTGTGCCTGGAAAACATTAATGACTTAGTGTAGTGTAAGTTCAACTTACAGGTTAGTAACAAGGAAAGCATCTATTGCAATCACAATTCCACATTTTATGCGGCAAGGCTTATAAGTAGAAATGCACTAGAAGGCACATCTTATCCACAAGTAGGAGCTATTCTAATTGAGCTGTAAAGAGTTGAACATGCTCATTTTAATAAAACAAAGAACATCCAGCCAAAATGCAATATGAAACACACACACACACACACACACACAAAAGAGGGTATTTGATAGAGCAAGGTTCACTAAATAGTAAACAAACACCCAACCCACAAGTAGGACTAATAGGTACTGATGTACAGCAGTATAGGTTAAGAACAACAACCATGGAAGCTGAGATGTTAGAGAATCGAGTTTTTGGCCAAGCCCATAAATATTGAAGAAAGCAGAGAACTTCAGGTTTCTCTCTTCAACTATGTTGCAAGGAATGCTAATATAATGACAGAAAAATGAGACCATTTCGGGGGAAAGATCATAACTATTTAGCTCGAAATAGCTGAAACTGTTAATTCATTGAACAAACCTAACTTCAAAATTCTATACATTATTCATGTACCCCAAACCCTAAAGGAGCATATTGACACACGACAAGACTACAGCAAGAGAGATGGAAATTCATATGGAAGGAAAATGGCTACCCACCAAACCTAGACCAGAATCTCACTGTCCCCTAGGGTTTCCACCCTCTACTGAATCACACAGCACCATTGAAGCTGAAGCTCAACTCCTTTAATCACCAAAATCCACTAATCACCAAAATCCACTTCCACACGACCTCTTTGGGAGCTCCAACGATGGGTTTGATGGTGGTTGTGAGGATGGTTTTGTTGGACGATGTGGTGGTTTTGGTAGGGTTTATGGAGTGATAGAATTCTTTATTCTTCTTCTTCTCCATTTATCCCTGGTTTATTTTCCCCAATCCCCTGCTCTGGCACACAAATATCCCTCACATTTGTGGGTTGTTGTCTCTCATATCTTCCTATTTCTTCGTCATATGTTAGGCGTGGACTGTCTATCCATAGGCGACCTTTAACCTCTGAATCTCAGATCCGAAATCTATTGCTGATGCTCTTCACTCTGCTAATTTCAACTGCTAATCTTAGATCCACAATCTGTTGTTGATGCTCTTCACTCTGCTCATATGTTGAAATAGCTTAGAACTTGGAAGCTACAACGATGTGTGCATCAACTTCAAATGGCACCAAATATCTCTCTATGGTTCTCTCTCTACTTCATCCCTTTGTTGTTTGCCTTAAAGCTCTGGGCTTGGCCAAAAACCCGGCTCTCGGTTCTCCGACATCTTAGCTTCCATGGTGTTCTCTACAAGGATACCTGCAACTCATTTGGGGAAGATGAGTTGCAAGGGCATTTTTGTTTTCTTGCAAGGGCACAATGTTAGACCTAAACTAATGGAATAGGAGCATGTGTTAACTTTTGTGAACCTCAGGGGGGTACACTGAATTTTCAAAAACTATGGGGTTTGATTATACTTACGTGATACCTTAGGGGTGGTATGTGTAAATTACCCTTTATTTATTTATTTTCTTATATTGGAACATTTGTCTCTCCATCGTACCCGTGCCTTCTCACACCTTCGATTCTCTCCACTTTTTTTGAAGAGTTTCTCTTCCCTAACCGTCCATGGTCTTCTTCCCCAGTCATGGATGTTCAAGGTAATGTTGATATATTTCTCATCTCTCTCCCTGCAATCACTCGCATCTCTTCTCATCTCATCTCTCTCTCTCTCTCTCTCTTTGACCCTCCCCTTAACTTTCCCTTCTATCGTCTCTCTCTGAGTTAGGGTTTATGGCATTTTTTCTCTATAACCTATTTGATTCTTACCCATTGCAGGTTTTAGTTATCATTGAATGGAAACCAGACTATTTCAATCCCAAATGAGCTACAAAGTAGAGCCAAGGGCTTCAGGTAAAGGGGAATTCGTAAAATCAAGACAGAAAATCATTGAATCTATCTAATCCTTTCTTTTTCTCATCGAAATTGAAACTTCAAACATTTTTTCCTTTTCTCCACAGGTGTTCATTAATTTGCTTTCTCTAATTTGTTGGCTACCTTGATGAAACCATATGAATTAGATGTTTTCATTAATGATATAGGAATAGTGTAATTGGCTCTTGGTCTATCATGTTACTTGACTAGAAGAAACTATGTTGTAAGCTAATGATTGAGTTCCTTTACATGGTTTACTTATTGAAATTCGAGCATTATGTATATTGTTTCATCAAAATTGTTCCATCCATTCATATTTTGTGCTAACACGTGATTGTTGAAAAATGCCCACACGTGCATTTGCGTGTGCATAATAAGAACATCAACACGGATGGCATTTTTTATTTCAGGATGGGTTGGGCAATAATTTTAGGTGCTCGTGTTTGGGTGTAGGAGCCAGTGACAAAGCAATGTTCTTTTCTCCATACATTATTTAATTTAATAAACTTTCTTTCTCTCGTATACATTTTAAAGGAGACTATTTTTTAACTCAATCTCTCTTTTGCCTGTCCAATCGCTCGATTTCAGTTTATGAGAGACAAGCTAAAGCTCCGTCACAACGGACCTTCATCTTGAGGGGGTGTATTGACCAATATAGCTGTTCTCACTTGGAACGTGCTATATTGGGTCCACTCCTTTGAAGATTATCTACCATACTTATCTCCTACCATTTGTATCACTTACCATGTACAACACCTACCATGTATCCACGATTGTGTGTGTATATGTAACCACATGTGATATGGAATCCTTCTCTTATCACATGTGGAGATATTTGATCCTCTTAGGATCCTTTAGGCTTTGTTAGTCCGTATATATACACCTTGTAATAGATAGAGACTTCTCAATGAATATAATCCTAATTTGATTGTTCAACATGGTATCCAGAGCCATATTGCTCTAACGAGCATTACCTTTTTTTCTTCCTTCTTCTATTTTCGTTCTCACTACACCATGGCTGGAGCAAACGACTTCGCCCCATCTGATAACACACTCGTGGACAGCAGTAGTGACCTTACCACGCTTCCTTCTGGCA
Source organism: Telopea speciosissima (assembly GCF_018873765.1). Taxonomy (NCBI): domain Eukaryota; kingdom Viridiplantae; phylum Streptophyta; class Magnoliopsida; order Proteales; family Proteaceae; genus Telopea; species Telopea speciosissima. Next base: position 3,333 of record NW_025318350.1, on the reverse strand, counting down.
CCCCTTCTCTTCATCATGCTCATCACTATCTCTCTGTGAAACTCACCTCCAAAAACTACCTGTTCTGGTAAACCCAGGTATAATCGTTTCTTGATGGCCAGGGATTGTTTGGCCATCTTGATGGGACGACTCCTTGACCAACCGATCCAACTGCTACAGCAACATGGCGATGCCAAGACTCATTACTCCGCAGTTTGCTATTGTCTTCTCTCTCTGAGGAGGTCTTCCCATTGATCCTTGGGAAGCGAACAAGCAAGGATATCCGGGACACCTTGCACACAGCCTTTTCTTCCCCCTCAGAGAGCCGAATAATGTCCTTAATAATGGCTTTTCAAGAGTTGGAACAAAAATCTGACGAATCTGTGTCTGCATTTCTCCAACGTGCAAAGACCATATCTGAAGAATTGAGTGTTGCTGGACATCCCTTGCCCCAAAGTGCTTTCAATTTCCATATTTTCAAGGGATTGAAACCGGATTTCAATGATATTGTTTCTTCTCTCCTTACCAGGACCACACAATTGCCTTATGATGACCTGCATGCCATGCTTTTGAGTCATGAGTTCTTGCATGGCTCTAAGCTCTCGAAGCTCTCACTCATTGATGGTACCACTAATAGTGCATCTCCCTCTGCCAATAAGGTCCAGAGGACCTCTCCACATGGTGATAGCCGTTCCACTCCTACTGGCCGAGGGGGCGGTCCATGGCGAGGCCGGGGAGGCCGTGGAAGAGGTGGTCGTGGTCGTTCTCAGGGCACCCATCTTTGGTGCCATTGGTGCAATCGGGACACTCATGACACTCAAAACTGCTACAGTAAACCCAAACCACCACCTAATTTCCCCACTCGTCAACCATCTCAATTCCAATATCAGCCACATACCACACCAGCCGCACACTACATCACCTACCATAACCAACCTGCACCACCTCTCCTTCCTACGCCAACCTATGGAACCAATCAACCATTACCGTGGTACCCAAACACAGGCGCCACTCACCATGTGACGCCTGATCTAAGTGCCTTAACCTCATATGACCCTTATACTGGTACAGATTCTCTGCAGGTCGGCAATGGTAAGACTGTTCCCATTTCACACATTGGTAGTTCTTTCATTCCAGCTAATTCATCATCTAAAAATTTCATTTTATCTGATGTGTTGCATGTCCCAGCAATTTCCAAACCACTTATTTCTGTTAGTCGTTTTGCATCTGATAATGATGTCTTTTTCGAATTTCATCCATCTTCTTTTTTTGTGAAGGATCGGAGAACCAGAACCACCATCTTGTCAGGTCCGAGTAACGACGGTCTATACACCATTCCTGTGCGCATTTCTCCATCAGCTAATCTTACTTGTCGAACTACTCTTGATGGCTGGCACCAAAGACTTGGCCATCCACATTCGTAGCTCCTTCGGCAACTAGTTAAAAATAATAATTTGCCATCTTTAAATTCCTCTTTGAATCATTTGTGTAATGCTTGTCAATTGGGAAAGGCTTGTCGCCAATCCTTGGGTGAAACATTTTCACGCAGTTTGTTTCTATTAGACCTTATATTCAGTGACGTTTGGGGGCCTTCCCCTACTCCCTCCCCTATGGGTCATCATTATTTTGTCATTTTTGTTGATGACTACTCTAAGTTTATTTGGGTTTACCCAATGGTTCGCAAATCTGAGGTTTTTGGAATATTTGTTAATTTTCAAAAGCTTGTAGAACGTCAATTTGACCAAAAAATTAAATCTGTCCAAATGGACTGGGGGGTGAATTTCGGACATTACCAAGATTTTTCCTTGATGTGGGAATTTCACATAGGCTCTCTGTGCCTCATACGCATAAGCAGCAAGGTGCAGTAGAACGTCGCCATAGGCATATTGTTGAAACTGGATTGTCCTTGCTAGCTCATGCATCCGTTCCTAAAGAATATTGGATTTTTGCATTTGAGACTGCGGTTTTCTTAATCAACTGCATGCCTTCTCGTGTTTCTTCGGGAATTTCTCCATATCAATTGCTTTTTCATCGTATTCCCAATTATTCTTTTCTTCGTATTTTTGGGTGTCTTTGCTATCCTTTGTTACGTCCTTTTAATGCGCACAAGATGGATTATAGATCCGCTCCTCATGTGTTTTTGGGGTATAGTCCCTCTCACTTAGCTTATAGATGTCTTGACAGAACCACTGGTCATATACAGGTGTTTTGGCACGTATCCTTCTCAGAAAACGTTTTCCCATTTGCCATGCCTACACCATCTCCTATGTTACCAACCCCACAGACCCTTCCTTGGGCTGTCTCACCAAATATTGTTGCACCATTGCAGCGGACTGTACCACCTCCTACACCACCATCCCCACCATCAACCGTACCACCCACACCTCAACTAAATTTTCCAACCACCACACCAACCCATCACGGCCCTCCTTCACCACCCTCATGGGTTCCATCAGTTGAGCCAAGTCCATTGACCAGCCCACCATCACCACCACGCCGCACCCGTCCCTTGGCTGATTTCTACCCAGATCCGGTTTCCTCGGATCCACCACCCCCACCACCATCTCGGTATTCCATGCACCTACGCTCCAATAAGGCTGCATTACACACTCAACCCTCATCTAATCACCCGGTTGAACCAACTTGTTTTTCCCAGGCCGTCAAGGTCCCTGAGTGGCGCCAGGCCATGGCTGATGAGTTCAATGCCTTACTTCGTAATGGGACTTGGAGTTTGGTACCACCTTCTAAAAATCAGAATTTAGTGGGATGCAAATGGGTCTTCCGCATCAAAAGGAAGGCTGATGGGTCCATTGAGAGATACAAGGCCAGGCTTGTGGCCAAGGGTTTCCACCAACAACAAGGGGTGGATTATGGAGAGGCTTTTAGCCCAGTGGTGAAACAACCTACTATTCAAATAGTAATATCATTGGCAGTATCAAAAGGCTGGCCCATACGCCAACTAGATGTCCAGAATGCTTTTCTCCATGGAGAATTAGCCGAAGAGGTTTATATGGCCCAACCCTCAGGCTTTGAAGACCAGAATAAACTGGCCCATGTCTGTAGATTGCATCGTTCTTTATATGGGCTTAAGAAGGCCCCTAGGGCCTAGTTTCAAAGGCTATCTAGATTCCTTCTCAACACAGGCTTTATTGCATCCAAAACTGATACATCTTTGTTTATCTCTCGACAGGGCCGATCAGTCATATATGTGTTAGTTTATGTTGATGATATCCTTGTGATTGGGGATTCCCAGGCCAATATTTCAGCACTACTTGCCAGTTTGGCCCAAGAATTTTCGATTAAGGACCTGGGCCCATTGCATTATTTCTTGGGCATTGAGGCCACTACTACTCC
>NW_025318349.1:0-7048 GCF_018873765.1 Telopea speciosissima | reverse complement strand
TCATGGGGATTTGTTACAAGACTGTTGACCAATAAATTCCTGAATTTCAGAAGCGAAATGTCAGGCAATACAGTTTGCATGGGAGATCTTGTAGGGCCCACTGTTATCAGTTGTAATATCTTGTGGATAAGATTAATATATGTTAGGATCTTATTTTGCCTTATCTTTAGTAATATCTTTTAGTTAAGGACTTGAGATATTGTAATCAGGCAGGACTCTTTCTATAAAGTCCACCTGTTATTTAGCTAGTTTCTATTTTCTGTTTTAAAGAGATACTAGGAGATACTGCTTAGATATTATGCTATTTGCTGTACAAGGCCCTACACCATGCATGGGATTCTTTTTTTAGCTGTCTCTTTATTCTGTTTATTGTTTACAGCATTCTATATAAGAGTCCTCAAGCTCAAGGGAAAATTTGAGTTGATTAATGAAACTTGGTTTGTACCATGTGTTGCTGTGTGATGCAGTTGAGTGAGGTGAGATACCTAGGTTAGCGAGAGACTGACCAAGGCCATAGGTGAGAGACCTGGGTCATATCCCCCCCTCCCTTCTCCTTCCCCTTTTTCTGTACCTTCTTCTCTTTTGTTTCTAATTTTATTTCACTGCAACTAAGAAGTACCGAGACCATCTAAGAGGTTATCAAAATGCTGTTACAATCCTGTTGCATGTTCCATCAATCCCTCCTAATACACTGAAGATTGGAAGCAAGATCACCCCCTGCAGCATCTGAGTTTCTGGCAGCAACTTTTGATGGTGATTTCCTTTACATCCAACAAGTAACTCTAGCCCATCTCATGGTATGTTACTCCTTCAATCCTAGGCCCCCTTTGACTGTATTTTCTTGGCCATCCAATGGCTACAACCTCTAATCTAGTACAGGATTTGAATGATCAAAACAGTAGCAGAAGATGCCTCCAGAGTCTCAAATCGATAAAAAGACGGAGAACGAAAGAAAGCACCGCACATTCTCTCAATCGGAGAGCACAACGGATCGTCGGAGCATAGCAACCAGGCTGTCATGCCCCGATGTACTTGGAATCCAACCATTGTAGATGATCCGAGGAGAGTAAAATCTTTCCGTGCAAAGCTGGAGGTTCACCGATCTAATCCGTCTAAGATGGGTACAGGAGAGCAAGAGGCTCAACGATCCCTCAGGTCTCACTGGTTTAACCGCTGACATTGGTAGAAAGAGAGCAAGAGCAAGAACGAGAGAGCTTTACTTTGGGGAGGATAAGGGTTCCCCATTGATTGATGCATGAAAATATCAAAGAATGGAGGGCAAATTGATCTCTCTCTCTCTAATTTGTACTGACATTGCATATGCAGTTGGTGTAGTAAGCCCGTTTATACATGCTCCCAGAATAGAACGTATGAAAGTAGAGCTCCGTAACCTCAAATATCAAGTAAAAACCAAGGAAAGTTATTCTTCACCAAACACAATCATTTGAAAATTGAGGCCTGCATTGATGCAAACCAATTTGATTCTATTATGGATACACCTTTCAAACCAATCAAGAACTTAATTGGCCCAAAAGGGTTCATAGGATCAAAAGTGAACCTAATGCGGGGAGGCCACAACAAGCCGGGAGAGAAGTGATCTTGTCGAGCATGTATAAACTCGAGAAGATCCACAAAGGGAAACAGCTCATAAAATACAGCCGTGAAGATTGACTGGTGTTTTCGGGTTTAATACCGACATTTTAGCAACAAATCCAATAAATCTAAGTGTAGTCCTTGGGGTATTGATCTTTTTCGAAAAGGGAATGTGTGCAAGTTGTTTATTTCAACAATAGGAAAGTTTGAAGAGTTCATCCTTGGACCCAAAAGGGGACAAAAATCGTGATCGAAGACTTTTGTTGATACCTTTCTGTGGAGAAGTGAGGGGCTTGAATAGCGGCACAAGACTTAACTGATCGAATCGAGATTGAAGCCAAATTTCTCTTCCTCCAAACTCTCTATAGATTTGACAAGGGAATGAAAGCTTTCTCTCTCACCTCTCTATTTACTGCACATTTGTGGCTGGAAACTTGGTTACATGGAGAAGTAAAAAGCACTCAGATGTAGCTAGATCAAGTGTTAAAGCTGAATTTAGGGCCATGGAGCATGGAGTTTGTGAGATCCTATGGTTGTGAGTCTGTGACAACAAAGCTGCATAAGCATAGCTCATAATCCAGTTCAACATGACCGTACAAACCATGTTGAAGTTGATTCTCACTTCATAGAAGAAAAAAATTGATCCTGAGTGTATTTGTACACCATTTGTGAAGACTGAAGATCAACCAGCGGTTGTACTACTACTGACAAAAGGAATCAACTCTCAACCATTTTATACTCTTCTAGCTCTAGGCAAGCTGCCATGCAGGACATTGATTGCCCAGCTTGAGAGAAATTTTAGAATGGCAGTTTGTAAGGGTACACATGTAATGTTATAAAACTATGTCCTTTATTGTAATACCCAGTACTTGTAAAGGTTTGTGATGTAGATTTGTCACCAAACTGGGCTTCTTTTATTAGGAATAAGTCTAGGGTTGGGTTACATACATGTTGGGCCTTTGATCCCATGGGTTTCTAATGTAATAGGCCACTTTTATGGGCCTAAAATATGGGTATATAGGTTGCATACGGGATTAGCCCAATACTTAGTTTATTTTTATGTTTTTTAATTGAACTGGTTCAAATTGGTTGCATCAAATTGGTTCAATTTAAGTAATCATGTGACTTGGTTAAGTGGTCATGTGACAACTTAAGTGGTCATGTGATGTAAGTTGGGCTGGATTAGGACTCTATAAGTCCAGCCATGTTTTGAGTCTATTTCCTTTAGTATTCTAGTTTCCTAGTCAGTTTAAGTTACCTAATAGGTTAGGGATAGGGTTAGGCCATTCCTTTTTAGTGTCTAAGTCTATTTTTTAGTCTTCTATATAAGTTTGTAAGGGAGGCCAGCATTAGATACGAATTTGATTAATAAAAATTAGCTTTATGCTTGCTACCATTGCTGCTGTTCTTTGTGAGTGTATATCCTTGTGGATCTCAAGGTGGATAGGGTGGATGGCCTCCTGCGACTCCTTGCATTGAGAAGATCGGGAGGTTCTCTCAAGTCATCAAGCTGCTGCCATTGTCCTGCAATACAGTGAGTTTGAACCTGTTTTCTTATTTTAAACCTTCTTCTATCATCCTTTATCTTCCCTTAGACCTAATCCACATTCCCCTCCATCCATCAAGCCCTAATCTCCATTAAACCTGCAACTCCTACCTCAACTAGGACTCCCCCATAACTCCAGATTTAGCCATCAATTTCAAACCCTACTTCCAGCCTACATTCCCCACATCATTCCCCACACTTGACCTTAACCCTAGCCCTTAGTCTTCACTATAACCCCTCCATTCCTCCACTCCATTAAAACCCAAAATCTGCAACTCAATTCTGTCCAGAATTGCAGAATTTTAAAACCTTCCCAAATCCTATTATTTTTATACCATATTGACCCCCTAGACCTGCCCATTAAAGCCATATAAGACCCATTCCCAAATTCCCATCCTAAACCCTAGAATTAACCTAAAACCTAGTGCTGTCCATTCGAACCAGCAACCCCTTTTTGCTATTGATCCTGTTATCTGGCTCCTAGTAGGTCTCCTACCTATCTAGGAATACATTAGTTTGTCTGTAATTTCCATATATATAGGACAGAAAATACTACACAGTCTCTCTCTCCCGTGTTTCTTCCTCCTCTTCTCTTCTCTTTTTCTCCCTCCTCCTCCATCGACTTGAACTGACTCCCCAATCTTACAAGTTATGGTCCTTCCTCATCATATTATACATCCGATTGCTAACTTTAACTTCAGTGGTTGTATGCTTTTTTAACTTCAATTTGTCCTATGTACCATAATTAATTATGGTAAATATTTATTACCAATTTCTTGTTAATAAGTAAAAGATTTCACTCATAGTTAGAAGACCTTATTTGAATATTTTTTGCTCTTCCATTATATGTATCACTCATTCACTCCTCTACTGTGAGCATTATTGCATGTTCTGAATATAACAGACAGTCAGAGAGTCTATCAGCATACAACTAGTTGTTAGTATGGACATGTTTCAAATTAGTATGCCATTATGGAGTCACAGTGACTAGCTTCATGTCATTCAAACTTAAAATTCAGAAAAAACATTCTCAATCCATGGCGGGTGCCTTTGAAGCTCACTTAAATGTTGATGAACAAACAAAAAAACTGAAATGGTGAATCCACAATTAAACTAGCAAATCAAGAGGCTGTTAAAGTTACATAAACTATGACTGTGTGTGTGAGAGAGAGAGAGAGATGAACTTTAGTACTAGTACAGACAAGCAGATCATAACACAGACCGCAATTTCTTTAAATACAAGTTTGTCGGCTTCCACCAGCCGTGCACTTGAATAAGTTGCCAAACCAGATAAATGATGACTTTTAGTTTGTGTCAATACACAGAACATCTAAAATCTTCTCTCTTTAATGGTGTTCTATAAATTAGAATAATCACCCTTAAAAAAATGAACTTTGAGAGAGAGATAAAAGATAAATAAGAATAAAGACCGTACCCAGTGCACGAGGCTCCCACCATTGCAGGGTCTGGGGAGGGTCATAATGTACACAGCCTTACCCTTGCTTTCACAAAGAGGCTGTTTCCAGACTCGAACCCGTGACCACTTGGTCACAATGGAGCAACCTTTACCGTTGCACCAAGGCCCCCCCTCAAAACATAAAAAAGAATGACAGTTTTTAATCCGTCTCCTTCCACATTTCTTTGTGCTTAAAAGATAAAAAGGAAATAAAATAAAACTCCCACCATGCACAAAATTAGTGCAAAATGATATGCCTGTGACTTGTTCATTAATTTGTAACAATACTACCAAAACTAATTAACACTGTACCAAAGACAATTATTCTAGCAACTAACCCAAGGGGGACAATCCTTATGTCATCATCACAAGTTTGAAAAAATAACTCATTAGAAAGCTAAAAGGCATGCCATAAACTAAGTATGATTGACCAAAAGTTCAATTAGTTGAAATGAATTCTATGTGCCGCTTCTGTACATACAAATGACCTCATATTTTCTTGCTTGATAGATAAAAGGAGAGTGGTCATATGCTCAGTCAAGTATGCATAAACACCCCACATCCACCAAACTTATTTCTATTTTTTTTTTTTTTCCGCTCTTCACCACTAGCATGGAGCAAGCCCCTCTGCATGTCCGCACACACCAGACCATGCACAGACCTTGCCCTTCAAAACACATATGAAATTTGCCAAACTGATAAGGGAGAACCTCACCAGTACGTGTGCTACAAAGAAAATACGACGGGTCAACTTGAGAAGTTAAAAGGGAAAAGCTAATCAGTTGCATAATCATAGTGTGAGAAGAAAATAATCAAGAGTGTCATTTATTCATAATTGGGACTTTAAATGTTTAACACTTCAAGCTAAATTCGATTGATCCAAATATATTCTACAGGCACACCTTTCCAATACCTAAAATAACTTTCCCCTCTCCCGTTTGATGGATAGTTTAACATTTTCTCAATGTGGAAGGTGCGACCAACAAAAGTGAATGCAATATAAAGAGCAATACATCAGACCAACTTCAGAAGTGAAATGAATACAATCGAGCAGTTATCAATTTATAATATGGAGATTAAGATAACCAAATTTAAAGAAGAAAATGCCTCCTTCACTGGTACCTGCATCATTTTCTTTGTCCCCGTCATTCCTTTCTCCCACCTCTTGCTTATCTTGCGAGTCATCTCCCTCTTCCTCGACATCCTTCCCATTCAAAACGAGAAGGTCCTCAGACACAATTTCCGAACTCTTCTCCTCGACAACTTCTTCTATCAACTTCGAATCCTCCTCTGCCACCTCCGCGGTCAACGATGCCCCTTCTGTAGCAACAACCTTGTCATCATCAGCGGTGGGTAATACCTCTTCCATTTCTTCAACCTTAGGCACCAATAACTTCTCTTTAACCTTCGTCTCCTTGACAGGACCTGCCTGAACCTCTGATTCGGAAGTTTTGCTCTCTTCAGATACAATAGACGGAACTACCTCCGGTTGTGATGTTGCAGTGACCTTCTTTCCCCTTGAACCCTTCTTTGCCGATGCATCACCCCTCCTATTCGCTACTCGAGGAGACATTGTTCCCTCTTTCAAGAACTCGGGGCGCAGGACTTATTGATAAACCTTGCAGACACTAGGGTTTTTGCAAAGAAATGGAGAAAGGATTTCGTGAAACAGAGTTTGCAGGTTACATAATAAAGAGGAGAGAAGGGTGACTGGGTGAGAGAAAACCCAACAACTGGGGAAAATTTGAGAATGGAAACTTCGGCAGTTACCTTTTCGGAGCGTGGGCTCGGCATGCCCTGCAACTCTGCAAGCGGTGAAAATGGATTCTTTCCCACTGTGTGGATATCTGGAAGATCTTGACCGTACGTCGCATGGGCGGTGAAACGTGAAACGCCAGGAACTGCAATCACGACGCACAACCACGCGTCATCGACTCATCGTTTGTTGGGTTTCGCCCTGGATAGAAGGGTTCGGTCCGGTTTAACCAGGCTGAACCGGTTCCGGTTGGTATAGGTCAACCAGAAACGAAACCGTCAAACAAAAAATTCATCTTCGGTCCTGTTTGGTTCAGTCTTTTATCGGATTATCTTAATGGATTCCTACCAAACTGTTATCTGGATGTTATCGGTTCGGTCTCGATTTTTCATATATACAACAACTCAACCTTATCCCAACTAAATGGGATCGACAATTGATTTTTACCTATATAAAATACAAGGAGAAGATCTCTACTTTGTCTCATGGTCTCTACACAAGTGTATAGGCCAATAGGTGAGCATTCTTGGGTATCTACCAAAGGGTTAGAGACGTCATCTCACGGTGCCATGTGAAAGGGCTTAGGAGACACCATTAGGTAGAGATATTTTTCTCATAAAATACTTAACAAACTTTTTATTATTTTTTTTGAATTTTTATTGAGTTCGGTTTGGTTCCATGTCGTTTTGCTTTTAAC
>NW_025318348.1:0-7086 GCF_018873765.1 Telopea speciosissima | reverse complement strand
AAGTACTCTCCTCTGCGATCCGATCGTAAGGACGTAATGTGTTTATCCAAGTGTCTTTCGACTTCAGCTTGGAATTCCTTGAATTTCTCAAAGGCTTCTGATTTCCTATTTAGTAGATATATCTACATCTAGAGTACTCATATGTAAATGTTAGAAAGTATTCATTTTCATACCTTGCTTGTATGTTTATGGTTCCACACACTTCAGTGTGTATCAATTCTAACAGTTTTGTGGCTCTAGTACCTTTATTGCTAAAGGATTTCTTGATCATCTTGCCCTAAAGGCATGACTCACATGTAGGAAAGGATTTGACCATTAGACTATCTAAGGTTCTATTTTTTACTAACCTACTGACTCGATCCATGTTAATGTGGCCTAATCTTAGATGCCACAGATATGTTAGATTCATTGGAGTTGATTTCCGTTTGTGATCAATATTTGAAACAATATTCGTTTTAACCGGGGCATCTAGGAAATACAAACCATTTTGCAAATAACCAGATGCCACGAAAGAATTATTTAAATAAATAACTAATTTAGAATTAAAGGAAAAACTATACCCATCCAAAACAAGTTTTGAAACTAAGAGTATCTTCTTACTAAAAGAGGGTACATAATAACAACCATTTAAAACTAAATTAACAAAACCAAAATTTAAAATATAAGTTCCAACAGCAATCACCATGGCTTCAGCTCCAGTGCCCAACCTCATTCGCACCTTATTTATTTCCAGTTTCCTTGTCTCCTTGAACCCCTGCATTACATTGCAAACATAGATAGTGGCCCTAGAGTCCACCAACCACAAATTTGATGGTTCAATAGACAAAATCAACTCATAAAGAACATTTACATCACTAGTACCTTCTTTAGAAGTGCCCGATTCTTCTGGCTTTTTGTCTTTCACAGTCGCTAGGAATGCACGACAATTCCTCTTCCAGTAACCCTCCTTCTTCCAAAAGAAGCACTTGTCATGTGCATTCTTTGTTCCCATCCGCTCTCCTTGGGATTTTAGGGCTTTCCCCTTAGTATCCTTTTTCTTCATCTTCCCTTTTGAAGAAGGCTTAGCATCAGTGGCATTGAGTTCCGGATTATTACCTTCCAAGGTCTTCTCCGCCTCTACTAGAACATTGGCTAGCTCAGTGAGCTCCAATTTCTTATCGCTAATATTGTAAGACGTGCGAAAAGAAGCATAGCTAGTGGGCAGAGAATTTAAAATCAGATTCGTCTTGTATAATAGATCGAATGTTGTCGCCAGGAACTCTAGTTTCTCAAATAGATTAATTATTTTCATGACTTGGTCCATCACTGAAGTCCCCTGGGACATCCTGGTGTTATGGATCTGGCTCACCATATTGTAATGTGCATGATTGAGTTGCCTGTTAAACAGCTCAGCAAGCTTGTCCATCTTACCCCTAGCCGTTCTTATGTCTTTTATAGAATCTACCACTGATTTATCCAAGGATCCAAGTATATACAGTGAGGCTTTAGAGTCCCTCACATTAAAATCTTAGTATAATTCTAGGTATTCTAGTCCGTCATTTGGGAGAGGTTTCATAGGAGGTTCCCCATCAAAAGCTGAGTAAAGTTTTGTAGTCTGGAGCAACTTAATACTCTAGTACCAATCAATGTAGTTGGATCCAGTTAATTTTTAATCACTAATTAGGGCTAAAAGGTTTGAATTACCGACAACCATTGTAATATAATCTACACATAAACAAGCAAAATCGCATGCATCAATAACCATCAATAAGTTAAAACCGAGCAAACAATATCAATGGTCTCTCACAATTCAAGTCTCCCTCATGAGTTGAAAAGTGAATTGGATACCTACTATCCTTGCATACATAACTTACCTTGTCCAGAGTCATTATACACACCTTGGTAGTGTGGACTATGCTGTTTGCCCCTTGGGCTTCTATGGAATTCCGTGAATACTAGCTTGAGTTAAAGTGACTACAACCATCTTTATTTATAATAAAGAGAAGAACATTCTAGAATGAGTACAAGGATAGAAATACCCTTATGACTATTCTTCCCCTGAACCCATATTACAACACTCCCCCTCAAGTTGGTGCATACATATCAAACATGCCCAACTTGCTAATTATAGGAAAAAATAACTTAATACTGATCCCTTTGGTAAGGACATCAGCAAGTTGTTCACTAGATTGAATAAATGGGATACAAATTATTCCTTGTTCTAGCTTCTCTTTGATGAAGTGTCGGTCAATCTCAACATGTTTGGTACGATCATGTTGAATCGGGTTGTGAGCAATGCTGATTGCAGACTTGCTGTCACAGTAGAGCCGCATAGGAAAATCACCATGCATCCCCAAATCTTGAAGAAGCCCCTTGAGCCAAAGAATCTCACAATACCCTGTGCTATAGCTCAAAACTCAGCTTCAGCACTAGATCGAGCCACAACAGCTTGTTTTTTTATTTCTCTAAGTAGTTAGGTTTCCTTCAATAAATGTGCAATAGCCAGATTTAGACTTCCTATCATCAGGATTGCCCACCCAATCTGCATCAATGTATGCTTCTATCCGGATATGGCTATGTGGAGAGAACAAGACTCCTTTCCCAGGAGATGACTTAAGGTAACGGAGAATTCTGTATGCTGCTTCCAAGTGAGAAGAGTGAGGATCATGCATGTGTTGACTGACAAGGCTTACAACAAATGTGATATCTGGCCGGGTATGTGAGAGGTAGATCAATCGACCAACTAACCTCTGATGACTGCCTTTGTCCACCGGGTCACCTTCCTTACTCTTCAAATGTGTGTTGGGCTCCAGAGGGGTATCTGCTAGTTTACGCCCAAGCATCCATGTTTCTTTCAATAAATCCAAGGTATACTTCCTTTGACAGAGAGATATGCCCTTAGTTGAATAGGCAACCTCAATCCCTAGGAAGTACCTTAATCTACCCAAATCTTTGACTTCAAATTTGGTGCCCAAATAAGTCTTCAACTTCTTGATTTCTTGTGCATCACTGCCTGTGATTACTATTTCATCAACATAGACAATCAACACTATCACTTTCTGTCCTATCTTCTTAACGAACAATGTATGATCAACCTTGCTCTGCTTATACCCATAAGCAATCATTTTAGCTCATATAGAGTCTTTTTCAGCTTACATACCTTTCCCTGAGTTTCTGAAGAAGTAAAACCAGGAGGTATCTCCATGTAGACATCTTCTTCCAAATCTCCATGCAAGAAGGCATTCTTCACATTAAGTTGTTGGAGTTCCCATCCTTGATTCACAACACAAGAGATAATGACCCGTACAGTATTCATCTTTGCTACAGGAGCAAAGGTCTCTTGATAGTCAATTCCTTGGGTTTGAGTAAACCCTTTGGCAACAAGTCTTGCTTTGTACCTTTTTGCTGAGCCATCAGCCTTGTGCTTCACAATAAAGACCCATTTACAACCAATGGGTCTTTTTCCTAGTGGAGGATTCATCAAATTGTAGGTCTGGTTTTTTTCAAGGGCATTCATTTCTTCATTCATCGCATCCTTCCATTTATGTTCAACTATTGCTTCCTACCAATTTTTAGGGATGGAAACAGAGGATAAAGAAGATGCGAAGGCATGGAAAGCAGGAGTTAGAGAGTTGTATAACATAAAGTTAGAAATAGGGTGCAATGTAAAACTCCTCTTTGATTTTCAAACAGCAATGGATAAATCAAGGCTGGGATCAAGAGAAGGCTAACCAGAAATCTGACTAGGAGCAAGACTTGGAGTAGGAACAGATGCCAATTGAGGAGTATTAGTGGTGGTGGTCTCTTTGTATAGAGGGTCATCCAGAGGAAAATCAGTTCCCTGAATGTACACATTTTCCTTTGCCTATTGTTGCTGTCCCACTTCTTGTTCTTGACTTGTAACTCCATCTTCAAATTCAACAGAAACATCCTCTATAGTAGGTATCTCAATGTCTAGAGGAGCAATCAGTAGACCCTCTTCACCACTTATAATCTCCCCCAACAGAGGTTCCTGTTGTTTAAAGTAAGCCTTAGACTCCCGGAACACTACATCCATAGTGATAAACACTTTTCGGGTAGGAGGATGATAGCACTTATACCCCTTCTGGGTAGCAAAATAACCAAGAAATATGCATCGCAGCCCCTTTGGATCAAACTTGTCGTGTACATGGTGATTCCTGGCAAACACAACATAGCTAAATACTTTGGGGGACACAACAAAAATTGATTCCCCATAAAGCACATCCAATGGGCAGCAACCATCCCAAACACGGGATGGAAGTCGATTGATAAGATATGTGGCTGTAAGGACAGCGTTACCCCAAAAACGAGGAGGAACAGCCATAGTGAACATAAGAGAATGAGTAACCTCAAAAGGATGTCGGTTCTTACGTTCAGCCACCCGGTTTTGAGCAGGATTGTCAACACAAGAGGTTTGATGAATGATCCCATGGCTGTCCAAATATGACCGAAAGGCACCATCCATATACTCCTTACCATTATCTGACTAGAGAATCTTGACCTTGACATCGAACTGTGTCTCGACCATCTTACGAAATAAAGTAAAACATGTGAAAAATGTCACTTTTACAATGCATCAAATACACCCAAGTCGTCCGGCTGAAACAGTCAATAAAAGTGACAAACCATCAAAACCCAAAGCTAGAGACACAACGGGCAGGGCCCCACACATCAAAATGTATCAAACCAAAAGGATGCAAGATTCTATTATCAGAAATTGGAAAAATGCTTCTAGTTTGCTTTGCTAAAGTGCAAGCATCACAAGAAAAATTATGTTTATTACATCTTTTCACTAAACTGTGAAATAAAATCGACAAAACACCAATCATAGGATGGCCCAAACGACGATGCCAATTATTCAATTCAAAAAGTGCAGAATCAAAATCAGAAGATGTAGGTTGAGATGTCAAAGCTGCCCGTGAACCGTCAAGCACGTACAGACCATCAACCACCTTACCACATGCAATCGTACTATCCGTTGCCAAGTCCTGAAATAAACAATGGGTTGGAAAAAATGTTACCTTGCAATTTAAATCCCTAGTTATGCTACTAATGGAAAGCAAATTAGTAGTGAACTTCGGAACATGTAACACAGATGAAAGGGTAAGAGAGGAAGAACACTGCACAGATCCCTTTCCCAAGATAGGAGAAAGAGATCCATCAACAACACGAACCTTACTCTGACCAGATAAAGAAAAATATGTGGAATAAAAGGAGGATGAGCTGGTCATATATTCGGTTGCCCCTGAGTCAATTACCCAAGAATCGGGAATGACTGAGGTGCAATTCCCACGAAATGAAATACCTGTGGATGAAGGTGTATTGTGAGTAGTAGGCAGAGACAGAGCTGAGGCAGCCATGGTAGGAGATACAGATGCCGAAGAAGATGTGTCCAAACGAGTCACCATATCCTATAAATTTTTTAAATCCGCCATAACCTGTGACAGAAAAGCATTAGGCTAGTCCTCAGTAGTGGCCTGATGAGTACGGGTGCTATTGGGCCAATTGGAACTACCCTCCCACGCTTGCAAGTGTCTACTGGGGGACCATGAAGCTTCCAATAGTGGTCCTTCGTATGCCATTCCTTCCCACAGTGATGGCATTTGATGGGAGGGCGATCACCAGATGTCCGATCGGTACTGGCAGATCGAGAAGAGCCCCCACGGAAGACTGTGAACCAGAAATAAGAGTCGAGCACTCTGAGTAACAAGGTAAACCATGGTGGTATGTCAACTGTCCTCAGCTGAAAGAATTGCATAGGCCTGTTCAAGAGTTGGGAGAGGTTCGCGATTTAAAATATTCGATCAGATATTATCAAACTCAATATTCAGGCTGACTAAGAAATCAAAGACGCGTAAACCATCCTCCCACTTCCGGTAGGCCATGGTGTCAACATTAGTGGTTGCAATGAAGGTGCCCAAAAAATCCAACTGCTGCCACATCGTACATATGGTATTGTAATACTGAGAAAGTGTCAACTCCAGCTATTTTGTAGAGTGGATTTTTTGACAGAATTTATAGCACTAGGCAGCGTTCCCAACCTGAGAATAGGTATCTTTGGTTGTCTTCCATATTTTTGCAGTCGAATCAAGAAGAAGGTATCGCCCAACAATTTCTTGGTCCATGGAATTAACCAGATACGACATGACCAAGAAATTAAAATTCATCCAGCGCTCTTGTGCAGAACCAGTCTCGATAAGTCTGACCGTGGTACCCGTGATGTAGCCAAACAGGCCACGGGAACCAATAGCAAACAAACATGATCGAGACCACATAAGATAATTGTTGTCATTTAACTTGATGGTGTTCACCAAAAATGGAATAAAGTCACAATGCGACGAACCATCAGAACCAGAAGAGGCAGAAGTGATCTCTGAAATGTCAGGCATGGTGGCTGGAAAAAAGTACAAAATCCAAAGACAAGGCCTCCAAAAAAAATTTATATCATGAGGGAAAAAAAGGATCCTCGATGGGAGTCAACTCACCACCAAGGGTGGGGAAAATTAACGGCAAAGGAAGAGAGAGCCTCCCGTGAGAAAAAAAGGAAGGGCAAGAGGCTGCGGGGGCTGGCGGCAATGGCAGAAGAGGGTGGGTGGCCCTACAGGGGCTGGCGGTGGTGGCGGAAGGGGGTGGAAGGCCCTACAGGGCTGGTGGTGGTGGCGGAAGAGGGTGGGAGACCCTACGGGGGCTGGTAGTGGTGACGAAAGAGGTCAAGAGACCTATGGGGGTTGGCGAAAGGGAGAGGAGGGCTAGGGGTGGTGGCCGAGGGTTGGCGGTGGTGGCTGGCCTTAAGTCAAAATCGCGAAGGAGAAGAGAGAAAGAGGAAGAAAAAAAAAAAAGGAAAAAATCTTAATTCCCATATTCCCGGAATATTTTTGGCTCTGATGCCATATGTAATTCGGTGAATACTGACTTGAGTCAAAGTGACTGCAGCCATCTTTATTTATAATAAAGAGAAAAACATTCTGGAATGAGTACAAGGATAGAAATACCCTCATGACTATTCTACCCCTGAACCCATATTACAACAGCTTCCAATATTTTTGGCCACCTAAGTGTCATGTCCAGATTCTATCGGTTGATGTA
>NW_025318347.1:0-7092 GCF_018873765.1 Telopea speciosissima | reverse complement strand
ATGTTTCTAGTTTAGCGTTCGTTCTTTTCAGCTTATGTAATTATTGAAGTAATACTTTCAATCAGACTTATGTAGTGGCTTGGCCATAATTATCTTTTATTTAATGGAAATTATGCATCTTTTATTTAATTGCAACTACCTCCCTTGTACCTGTTAATTATTATTTGCTTTAATATTGATAGCTTATTAACCCTAATCTACACTCCATGAATGTAAGGAAAGCCTCACGCTCTGATACAAAGCTTTGTCACACCCCAAACCACCCCCTGGGTGGTTTAGGTAGGTGACCCAAATTGCGTAACGACAATCCGCCAAATCCCACGGATCTAGAAGCAGTGCTTACATTCACGGAATCACATTCATTCACTTTACCAAAGGCAAGATCAGAGTGCTGTAGATAAACTACAATTCCAATAACAAAATAGAAAGCGTAGCAATACGGGAAATGGTGATGATATATATACATAGATAAGTTTGTTCTGATACATTTCCCCATAACCCACAACTTAAGAGCAAAGCTGACAGAAACAAAGCTAAAACTACCATATACATATATATACAGGGTGAGATAACTCAGCCCTAAAAAGAAAGAAAAGAAACTACAACTGAACCACAACAGGAACGGGGATAAACTCCTAAACAAAACATAAAGGAGTCCCCAAAACAAAAAGCATCAAGTGCACCCTTCAATGGTCTTCATCCATGACCATCGAGAATACACGCATCATCAGCACAACCTCCGCCAGGGTCCACACCAAGATCATCGTAACAACCAAGGCTCTCCTCCTCGTAATGAGCCTCCATGCCACAGCAGCATCGATCTACAAAATCATCTAAGAAAAATAATGTATAACAGAGTGTGAGCCCCACTGAGCTCGTGAGCAAATATATCATTATGCATGCACGTGCAATCACAATCCACATGATCCTATATGATATGCAAGTCTAGATTATTTATTGGCCACCTAACAATACAATTAAGTCAGGTCTGTGCTACTACAATCCCCAATACATATATCCCTGGAGCGGGCTTCTAACCCCTTCCCGCGATACACTCATTGAGTTGTCGGAGAGGACCAGTCAGCTCCCACATTCGTTCACCAAGGTCAGCCCGACCAGCCCTTTGTGATTAACCCATGGGACAATCCATTTCTTTTCTCTTTTCTTATCTTTTCTGGCTTACAGCCCATATTCACCTTTCCGGTGTTCTTTTCATTTCTTTTCTCTTTTTCTCATATACATATGGTCACCCCCACAGGCATCGAACTCCTTAACCCCTGTTGGCAAGGGTGCATAGCAGGGGTGATGAAAGTCTAACCCCATGTCTATATGGCATCGTATGAGTTGGGTGGTGTCAACTGCATCCCATTCTATGGGCTACCACAGGCCTCATTTCCAAGCCGACTACGGCATCTAGTCTAACACACAATCATCATATAAGAATTCACAGTGTTGATCATCAGACAATCATTATGCACTGATTTGAGTAATTTGAAACAGAAGTAAGTAACATAGCATTTATAATTAAAACTTCTTAATTGCCGGCATAACATCATAATTACACATGCACATATAATAATATTATTCACTCACTTGAGTTTGGTTCTAGAAACTCGGTTGCAAACTCAGTTCCAACAGCAGTCTGATTGTTGACCTTGAGCGTGGGATCAAGTCCTAGATATAAATCAAAAGTTGTCATGTTAAGTTTCCAAGGTGTCTCTGGTAGTCCTAAGGTTAACTTAAGCTTACTAGGTTGACCCGGTGTTCAGTTGGTTCTCACTTGGAATCACTGGGCCTTGCACTGGGCCTTAGGCTCATGTCTCGGTGCATCATCCAGAGTTAGTGGCACAGGGGTAAAATGGTTATTAACAATGTTTGTACCTGACCCTAGGTCAGATTAGGTTCATGGTGCTTTCAACAGCTTGTTTGTGTTGTAGGACCAAGCACAGCAGGGTTTCCTTTGCCTATGGGGCCCACTAGGGTTCCAAAGCATTCCTTTCATATGGACAGATGTGGGGAAGGGCATTTATGTCATTTCTCACCTTCCCACACTGTCCCACAGCCATTGGGTGAGATCCCCCAGATCTGATTGCAAAAATAGTAGCATTTCCTTCACTGGGCGATGGCTCTGGGCGTTGGGTGCATCGCCCAGTGCCCTCAAATCGACATTGGGCTGAGTTCCCAAGGTTGGGCTTTTTAGGCTATGCTCAAATCTGATCCCTTTGCATGTTAGGGGGTTA
The DNA here is from genome assembly GCF_018873765.1 of Telopea speciosissima. NCBI lineage: Eukaryota > Viridiplantae > Streptophyta > Magnoliopsida > Proteales > Proteaceae > Telopea > Telopea speciosissima. Next base: position 4,852 of record NW_025318347.1, on the reverse strand, counting down.
GGTAGCCCCTGGGATGATCTACCTTTTGATCCAAATGGATCTTCCATCAGGGTCACCATTTGGTTGCCAGAGGCTGCCCAGACAACCCAGTGAATAGTGTCACAGGGTTTTCTTCAAGCATGGATCTCAGTTTCAGCCACATGCAGGGCTGGAACCAGATGTAATTTAGTGATTCAAGGCTGCAATCACTTAGGGTTTGGTCTGTGCAGCCTTAGCTTGCACCTAGGGTTCCAAATCACAAAGCAACAAAGCATTTGGCAGTGCAGCTGTGCATAGCCAGAATTTGGCTCCAAGAACAACAGATCAGAATTATAAAATTAAGTAAAAATCTCAGATCTCCCATGCTCTAGGCTTACATGGTAGATCAGGAGCTGTCCAGGGCAAACCCTAGCTGTTCTAGGCTGCCCAGGGAGCAAAAACACATCAACCACAGAGATAGGATGGAGGCAGCAGGTATACACATATGTATTCATACCTGAACAGTGCAGAGGAGGCATGAAAATCCAGGCCTAGGGGTTGAGAGCAGCTCTCCCTTCCTTCTTCCTTTTCCTCCTTGCTCTTCTTCTCTTCTTTCTCTCTTCTTTCTCTCCTTTCTCTCCTCACGGTTCCAACAGTACTGAGGGCTTTAAATGAGCCCAAGGCCTTCCTATTTATAGGCCCAGCCCTCACTGAGGCTTGTTTGGCTGTTAAGGCCTCTTTTAAAAATCAGTTTTTAAATTGATTCTGAGTGATTCTAGGCACACTGGTGGGGTCCACAGTGAACTAAGGGTATGAGGTGGTCCCTCAGACTCCCCTCTATTTATGGAGGGTGCCCATGTCCATGTTGGGTGGTCCCCACAATTAAAAACCATTAAAATATGCTGTTTCACTCACTGGGCATTGTTACTGGGCCTTGTCTGCATCGCCCAGTGCCATCATCTAGAGAATTCCAGCAATTTGAAATTCAGTGGAGCTTGCATAGGGGTTTAACCCTTGGCCAGGGCATTGTCCCCACATGCCTTATAGGAGATTTTACACACTTTTTCAGAAGTGGGTCCCACAGTTATGGGGAGGAGAGAGATTACCTGGGATCCAGGCCATACATCATGCAATGAGTTGTACATTTACAGGGGTCTGCTATCCACCTACTGACAGGCATGTAGGATGATCCACACAGGGTTTCCTCATCAATCCAAAGCACTGGAGTGATACTCCACAGTGTTCTTGGTTGACATAAACCGAGGATCTCTGTCAGACACGATACTGATAGGCATGCCATGTAAGTGGACTATATTTTCTATGTATAAGTGGGCAAGCTTCTCCATAGAATAACTTATCTTGATTGGTACGAAGTGAGCTACCTTTGTCAGTCTGTCTACTATTACCCAAATCGCATTCATGCCCTTCTTGGTGTTGGGCAGCTTTGTCACGAAATCCATAGTGATCCTTTCCCACTTCCATTCAGGTATAGGAAGTGGCTGCAATAAACCATACAGTCGGTGTCCATCTGCTTTTATCAATTCACAGGTGAGGCACTTGGACACAATTTTGCTATGGTCTCCTTCATTCCCATCCACCAGTAATACTTCTTCAAATCCTTGTACATCTTCGTACTTTCGGGGTGAATTGTATAAGGTGAGTTGTGCGCCTCTTTAAGGATTCGATCTTGGACATCATAATCATCAGGCACGCACAATCTGTCTCGAAACTTCAGTGCGCCATCATGGGCCAAAGAAAAGTCTGGGTCCTTGTGGACACCTTATTGTACTTCCCATATGATCTTGGCCAGCTCGGGGTCCAATGGTTGCTTTGCATTTATCTCTTCTCGTATCGATGGCTGTAGATCCATGGCTGCTAATTACATAGTCGTTCTTTCGATCACGAGTTCCAGATCAAACTTGCTAGCTTCTTCTACCAACTGCTCGCTTACGACTTAGGAAGCGAGAGATGCAGTTTGAGATTTTCTGCTTAATGCATCAGCTACAATGTTGGCCTTACCAAGGTGGTACTGGATTTCATAGTCATAATCTTTTACTAGTTCTAACCACTGCCTCTATCTCATATTCAGGTCCTTCTGGGTGAAGAAATACTTCAGACTTTTATGATCGCTGAAAAATTCACTCTTTTCACCATATAGGTAATGCAGCCATATCTTTAATGTGAAAACTACCGCTGCCAACTCTAAGTCATGAGTGGGGTAGTTCTTTTTGTGTTCCTTTAATTGTCTGGAGGCGTAGGCGACTACTTTAACTTTCTGCATCAGGACACCACCCAATCCTGTCTTGGATGCGTCGGTGTATACCACCATTCCTCTGGTACCGTGCGAAATGGTCAAGATTGGAGCTGTCACCAATCGGTTTCTCAATTCCTAGAAACTTTTCTCGCATGCTTCATTCCATTCAAATTTGGCTCCCTTCTTTGTAAGTTTTGTCATGGGTGCCAAAATTCCTGAGAAATTTTCAATGAACCGTCAGTAATAACCGGCCAAACCAAAGAAACTTCGGATCTCAATGGCACTCTTCGGAGTCTCCCACTCGAGAACCACTTTTACCTTTCCTGGATCCACTTTGATGCCGTCCTCAGTGACGATGTGTCCCAAGAATCCAATCTGGTGTAGCCAAAATTCGCATTTACTGAACTTGGCGTAATGTTGGTTCTCTCGCAACCATTACAACACGAAAGTAAGGTGTCGAGCATGCTCTTCCTCATTCTTGGCGTACACTAGGATGTCGTCAATAAACACAATGATGAACTTATCCAACATATCATGGAATACTCTATTCATCATATCCATGAATGCTGCCAGGGCGTTGGTTAATCCAAATGACAAAACTAGGAACTCGTAATGTACGTATCAGGTTCGAAATGCCATTTTGTGAATATCACCGCTCTGGATCTTCAATTGATGGTATCCCGACCTAAGAACAATTTTGGAGAAAACTCTTGCTCCTTGTAACTGATCAAATAGGTCATTGATGCACGGCAATGGATATCGATTCTTGATAGTTAGCTTATTCAACTTGCGATAGTCGATACACAGCCGCATACTACCATCCTTCTTCTTAACAAACAGCACGGGTGCTCCCCAGGGTGATACGCTGGGTCGTATAAATCCCTTCTTCAGTAGGTCTTGAAGTTGAACCTCTAACTCCTTTAGTTCAATTGGCGCCATTCGATATGGTGCCTTGGATACCGGTGCTGCACCAGGAATTAGATCAATCGTGAACTCTATATCGCAGTCAGGCGGTAGCTGCATCAGATCTTCTGAAAAAACACCAGGAAATTCTTTGACGACCTCAAGTTCCTCCAAGGGTTTTATCTTTGCCTCTATATCTATCACAGCGGCCAAAAAGCCTTGACATCCATCATCAAGCAACTTTTGCGCCTAGAGGTCTGATAAGGTTATTCTCCTGGGTTTCCTTCTTGGTTTACTTTGATAGGTGAGGACCAGCCCATCTTCCAACTTAAACATTATCTTCTTTTCCGCACACAAGACATTTGCACCATAGGCGGATAACCAATCCATACCTAATATCACGTCAAAATCCTTTATATCCATCTTTATCAACCATGCGGTTAGATTCCTCCCACAGATCTCAATCTGGCAGGGGTCGTAGACGTCCTTCAAACTCACGATACTACCCGTCGGTGTGGTGAGTACTAGTTCGTGCCTGATGTCTCTCGGTTGATCTTTCATCCTACTCGCAAAAGTGGTAGAAACGAAAGAGTGGGTTGCGCCCGAGTCGAATAATACTCGTGCAGGTATGGTTGAGACATTCAGGGTACCTAGGGTTCATACATAATTTAGGTTACATGAAGTAAGCCAGTCATTCCCAACAATTTAGTAGTGTTAAAAAAACTTACCTATCAATACATCAGGGTTCGCCTCAGCTTCTTCATTTGTCATCGCAAACACCTTTCCTCGCATCCGATTGTCCCGTGGCTAAAAAGGTCTAGCGTAGGGCTGATTCGGTGAGTTGTTGCCATACCCATGCAATCTGCAATCTCTAGCCATGTGTCCTTCCTTATTGCACACATAGCACTTATAGGGTGGAGAAGCAGGTGTTGAGGCTTGGCTCACTTGACTTGTTGCTGGTCGGACTAGTGAAGCTACTGTTGTCGCTTGACTCGTAGTCGGTTGAGTAGGTCGATTGAATGTGGGACAGAAGGGTTTTGACCCACATTCGAACTACGATACGGGGTCGGATTAGGGCTTGAACTTGTTCCTCGATAAACTTTATTTGGCCACCCAAAAGTTTGAAAATTATTTGGCCTTTTGTTCACCCCAGGCGACGTCACAGCCTTCTCTTTCTCCTTTTCTTTAAGTCTATCTTCCATTGTCTGCGCCTTGTCGACCATCTGAGCATAATCCCAAATGTCCATGATTGACAATACGGATCCGATCTCAGTATTGATTCATTTCTCAAATTGCTATGCCTTACTAACTTCCCCTTTTAGGTGCTCTGGAGCAAAATGAAACAGGTCTTCAAATCGCTGTTGGTAATCCAGTACTGACTTGGTCCCTTGCACCAGTGCGATGAATTTAGCTTCTTTCCTATCCCTGAAGCTCTCTGGGAAGTAATTCTTGAAGAAAACTTCTTTAAATTGCTCCCATGTGGGTTTCGGGTGAGTAGCTTCCAAGTTAGGCTTAGTAGCTTTCCACCAAGCTTCAGCTTCATTCTGTAACTGATAGCCCACACATATCAACTTCTGTGCGTCCGTGCACTCAAGTACTTCAAATGCCTTCTCTAGAGCACTAATCCACCATTCTGGCTGCATTGCCTCGAAGGTTATTTTGGAAAATGCAGGCGATTGAAGTTTCTTGAATCTTTCCATAACCTTGGCGGTAGAGTTCTCTGCTAAGTGTTGAGGC
>NW_025318346.1:0-2500 GCF_018873765.1 Telopea speciosissima | reverse complement strand
CACATCGTATGCATGGTATTTTAAAAATTATATAAATATCGTTTGTAGTGCCATTTGATAAAAACCCCATCAAAAGTCGGCCCACGTTAGGCACCGCTTGTGGCATGAGCCAATGACACAAATAGGTCCAAGCCCCCACCTAGGCCATTACCTCACCTTGGGATGACAATCAACCAAGGTACTGCAAAACCCCACTGGATAGCAACACATCAGAATACATGGTGTTTTGAAAAATATGCAACATCGTTTGTAGTGCGATTTGACAAAGCCCCATCAAAAGTCGGTCCACATGAGGCACCGCCTGTGGCACGAGCCAGGGACACAAATAGGTCCAAGCCCCCACCTAGGCCATTACCTCACCCTGGAGCGACAATCAACCAAGGCACCGCAAAACCCCACTGGATAGCAACACTTTGTTATGGATGGTGTTTTGAAAAACATGCAACATCATCTGTGGTGCGATTTGAAAAAACCCCGTCAAAAGTAGGCCCACATGAGGCACCGCTTGCGGCACGAGCCAGGGACACAAATTGGTCCAAGCCCCCACCTAGGCCATTACCTCACCCTGGGCCAACAATCAACCAAGGTACCGCAAAACCCCACTGGATAGCAACACATCGTTATGCATGGTGTTTTGAAAAACATGTAACATCGTCTGTGGTGCGATTTGACAAAGCCCCGTCAAAAGTAGGCCCACGTGAGGCACCGCTTATGGCATGAGCTAGGGACACAAATGGGTCCAAGCCCCCACCTAGGCCATTACCTCACCCTGGGTCAACAATCAACCAAGGCACTGCAAAACCCCACTGCATAGCAACACTTTGTTATGCATGGTGTCTTGAAAAACATGCAACATCGTCTGTGGTGAAATTTGACAAAACCCCGTAAAAGATCGGCCCACGTGAGGCACTGCTTACAGCACGAGCCAGGGACACAAATAGGTCCAAGCCCCCACCTAGGCCATTACCTCACCCCGGGCCGACAATCAACCAAGGCATCGTAAAATCCCACTGGATAGCAACAGTTCGTTATGCATGGTGTTTTGAAAAACATGCAACATCGTCTATGGTGTAATTTGACAAAACCTCATCAAAATTCGACCTACGTGAGGCACCGCTTGCGGCACCAGCCAGGGACAAAAATAGGTCCAAGCCCCCACCAAGGCCATTACCTCACCCTAGGCCGACAATCAACCAAGGTACCGTAAAACCCCACTAGATAGCAACACATCGTTATGCATGGTGTTTTGAAAACATGCAACATCATCTGTGGTGCGATTTGACAAAGCCCTGTCAAAAGTTGGCCCACATGAGGCACCGCTTGCGGCACGAGCCATGGACACAGATAGGTCCAAGCCCCCACCTAGGCCATTACCTCACCTTGGGCCGACAATTAACCAAGGTACAGTAAAACCCCACTGGTTAGCAATACATCGTTATGCATGGGGTCCTAGTCCGTAGGACTCAATTGTCCTGCAAGCTCTATTTGGTTTAGATTAGGGTATCTAAAACACATTATTTCTTTAATTTTGGCCTTGTGCGCCCACTTTCATGGCCCACTCACCAAACTAATGGTAAGGGCAGGGGTCCACATGGTCCAAAGGTCCAATTAGACTATCCGAGACACGGGGATGTGGGTCATACGGGATAAATTACAAGAAGGGCAAGTAACAGCACAGGCAGATCCTCGAGTGGATTTAGTTCGAGTGAGTCCGTTCGTGACTCCAGTGCTATTGTCTGGGCCCAAACTTTAAGGAAAGTTGTGGGATTTTAACCCACACTTCCAGGTCTTTGAGGGGTCTCTTATAATAATATTTTAAGTCTGAGGTTACAGGTGTTGGCCAGTGCTACCGTGGCATTGCCTTGGTAAAAGTCTAAACTACCCCGAGGTTTAGGGTTATATTCGGTGTGTGGGTGTAACAACAAATGTAAGTCAAATTGGAATAATGATATAAGATTTGCAATTAAATTATGGGTAAAATATACGTACCCTTCTATAATGCACCCAATATTCCTCGTACCCCCCTAAGCTTCTGATAAGTCCACATACCACCCCTCAATATTCCACGTACCACCCCTGCTTTACCCCCTAATGTGCTAAAAACTTGACCATTTTACCCTTTCTTTTATTTTTATAAATTTTAAAAGACCTAATTGCCCTGACCTATTTGTTCATAATATGGAAAAACCTTTTTGCCCTAATCTAATTTCAAAAGACCCTTTTACCCCCACTATTTGTTCTTAAGAATCTAACCCAATCTAATTACCAAAATACCCTTGCTAGGGTATATTTACCAAAATGCCCTCATCTTCCCCAAAATCCATCTTCCATTTCTGAAACTTCTCCCAAACAAACCTGCGTCTTCCCCACTTCTCCCAAACGAACCTGCTTCTTCCCCAATTCAAAAAAACCTTAAAGAGAAAGCATCCATTCAATGGCTATGACGCGGAATCTGTAACTCAATCAAGTCTTTCTCCTATGCATTCCCACCGCTTGTAAC
>NW_025318345.1:0-7120 GCF_018873765.1 Telopea speciosissima | reverse complement strand
GGCTCAACCTGCAACAAGTCAGCGAGCAAGGCCTTGACACTGGAGCTCTACCTTTCAAATGCTATCTCAGTGCAACAAGGAAGGGCATATGGCCAGAGATTGTAAATCGCATGGATACGGCAATAATTCTTTTAATCAACCCTACGCTAGGCCATTTCAATCGCATGACAATCGGACGCAAGGAAAGGTGTATGCTCTGACTAACGAAGAAGTTGAGGCGAACCCCGATGTAATGACAGGTATGTTGTTGAACGCTACTTAACTAGGGAGAAATTGGTTTATGTCATATAACTTAAATTACCTACAAACCCTACGTACCCTGAAATGTCTCAACCATACCCGCACGCAGTATTATTTGACTCGGGCGCAACCCACTCTTTCGTCTCCTCAACCTTTGCGAGTAAGATGGAAGATCAACCAAGGGACATTGGGCACGAGTTAATAGTTAGTAAGCCAACAGGGAGTGTCGTGAGTTTGAAAGAGGTTTATAACCCTAGTCATATCAAAATTTGTGGGAAGAGACTAACCACACGACTGATAAAAATGGATATAAATGATTTTGACGTGATATTAGGCATGGATTGGCTGTCTGCCTATGGTGCAAACGTCATGTGTGCAGAGAAAAAGATAAAGTTTAAACTAGAAGATGGGTCGAAATTCACCTATGAAAGTGAATCGAGGAGGAAGTCCGCATTTAATAACATTATCTAAGCGCTTCAGTAAATTTACTTGTTAATGGATGCCAAGGCTTTTTGGCCACTGTGATAGATACGGAGGCGAAGATAAAACCCTTGAAGGAACTTTGCATTGTCAAAGAATTTCTTGATGTATTTCCAGAAGATCTGACACAGTTGCCATTGGACCGCGATATAGAGTTCGCGATTGATCTGTATCCTAGTGCAGCACTGGTATCTAAGGCACCATACGAGGATGGCGCTAGTTGAATTGAAAGAGTTGCGTGACACAACTTCAAGATCTCTTGAAGAAGGGATTTATTCGACCCAATGTGTCACGCCGGGAGCACTGCTATTCGTGAAGAAGAAAGATGGAAGCATGCGGTTGTGTATCGATTACGAGTTGAATAAGTGACAATCAAGAATTGATATCCGTTGCCGCGTATCGGCGACCTTTTTGATCAGCTACAAGGAGCAAGAGTTTTCTCAAGATTGATCTTAGGTTAGGATACCATCAATCGAAGATCAAGAGCGGTGACATCCATAAAACGGAGTTCGAACTCGGACGGACATTATGAATTTTAGTATTGTCGTTCGGACTAACCAACGCCCGGCAGCATTCATGGATATGATGAATAGAGTATTCCATGACGTACTAGATAAGTTCGTCATAGTGTTCATTGACGACATCTGCTTGTACTCCAAGAGTGAGGAAGAGCACGCGCAACATCTTACATTCGTGTTACAGCGTTTGCGGGAACACCAACTCTATGCCAAATTTAGTAAGTGTGAATTTTGGCTCAACCAAATTGGTTTCCTAGGGCATATCGTCACCAAAGACGGCATCAAGGTAGACCAGACAAAGTGAAGGCGAGTTCTCGAATGGGAGACTCCAAAAATGCCACTGAGATCCGAGTTTCTTAGGATTGGCTGGTTATTACCACCGATTTATTGAGAACTTCTCACGCATTTCGGTACCTATGACAAAACTCACGAGGAAGGGTACTAAGTTCGAGTGGAATGAAGCGTGAGAGAAAAGCTTCCAGGAATTGAAGAACCGTTTAGTGTTAGCTCCAGTTCTGACCATTCCAGATGGAACCAAAGGAATGGTAGTGTATACGGATGCATCTAGAATAGGCCTAGGCAGCGTCCTGATGCAGAGAGGTAAAGTAGCCGCATATGCCTCCAGACAATTGAAAGAACACGAGAAGAATTACCCTACTCATGATTTGGAGTTAGCCGCAGTAGTCTTCGCGTTGAAAATTTGGCGACACTATCTCTATGGTGAAAAGAGTGAATTCTTCAGCGATCACAAAAGTCTAAAGTATTTCTTCACCCGGAAGGAGCTTAATATGAGACAGAGGTGGTGGTTAGAACTAGTAAAAGATTATGACTGAAATCCAGCACCATCTGGCAAGGCCAATGTCGTGACGGACGCATTAAGCAAAAATCTCGGTTGCGTCTCGCATCTTTGGCGGAAGTGAGCAATTAATAGAGGAAGCTCGTAAATTTGATTTGGAGCTCATGATCAAGGAAGCAGGCGCGTGCGCTAAGCAAGACCGATCTGCAACCATCGATACGAGAGGAGATAATTGCGAAACAACCATTGGATCCGAGCTGGCCAAAATAATTTGGGAAATTCAACAAGGCATCCACAAGGACCCGAATTTACACTGGCCCAAGATGGAGCATTGAAGTTTCGGGATAGATTGTGCGTGCACGAGGATTTTGATGTCCAAGACCGGATTCTTAAAGAGGCGCACAGCTCACCCTATACTATCTACCCGGAAGTACAAAGATGTACAAGGACTTGAAGAAATATTATTGGTGGAATGGAATGAAGCGAGACCATAGCAATCACGTGCCCAAGTGCCTTACTCCGTCAACAAATAAAGCGAAAAGACACCGACCATATGGACTCTTGCAACTACTTCCCATACCGCAGTGGAAGTGGGAAAGAATCACTATGGATTTCATAACAAATCTACCCAACACCAGGAAGGGCATGAATGCAATTTGGGTGATCGTAGATGAACTGACAAAGGCAACTCATTTCATATTGATTAAAATAAGCTATCCGATGGAAAAGCTTGCCTAGATATACATTGACAACATAGTCCGCTTACATGGTGTGCCTGTCAGTATTGTGTCTGACAGAGGTCCTCAATTTACTTCAAGGTTTTGGAGAAGTCTACAAAAGGCATTGGGATCTCAATTGAATCTCAGTACAACTTTTCATCCATAGACGAACGGACAGTCAGAAAGAACCATTCAAACTCTGGAAGACATGCTCCGAGCCTATATTTTGGAAATGAATGATAGTTGGGATGCTCACATACCACTGGTGGAATTTGCATACAATAACAGTTACCACTCCACCATTGGCATGGTACCGTTCGAAGCACTCTATGGTAGGAAGTGTCGAACTCCACTTTATTGAGATGAAGTTGGTGAGCGGAAGTATCTCGGACCTAGATGATACAAGCAACCTACGACAAAGTGGATGTCATAAGAGAGAAGATCAAGGCAGCCCAGTCAAGACAGATGAGTTATGCGGATAATCGAAGGAAGGACATTGAATTTGAGATTGGAGAAAAAGTGTTCTTCGAGTGTCTCCAACCAAAGGACTGTTGCGCTTCAACAAGAAAGGCAAGTTGAGCCCAAGATTTATTGGTCCATATGAAACTCTAAATAGAGTGGGACTCATAGCATATCGACTGGCTCTACCGCCATCTTTGTCAAGTGTCCACGATGTTTTTTAGGTGTCAATGCTACGAAAATACATAAACAATCTGACGCATGTATTATCAGCTGAACCCGAACAGTTGGACGTGGATATGACTTATGAAGAACATCCTACGGAGATATTGGATAGAAAGGAACATAACCTCCGCAACCGCACCGTCGCTTTTATGAAGGTTCGATGGGGAAACAACCCAGTGGAAGAAGCTTCATGGGAACGTGAAGAAGAAATGAAGGAGAAGTATCCTCAACTCTTTGGATTACTAGGTAAGCAAATTTCGAGGATGAAATTTTTGTAACGTGGGGAGAAATGTCAAACCTTGCCCCCTGACTGGCTAGAATCTGACTGAAGTGCAAGAACCCCTGGCCAGGCCACCAGGATCACTGTGGAGCATCATTCCACTCAATGTGATCAATGAAAATGCTTTGAACAGGTTCCCCTATATACCTATAAGAAGATGGATAGCAGACCCCTGCACTTGCATAACTTACAGACTGATGTATGACTTGGATCCCAGGTAATCTCTCTCCTCCCTAAAATAGTGGGACCCACCTCTAAAAAATCATGTAAAAACCCATGGTGGGCATGTGGGGCCAATACCCTGACCCAGGGTGAAACCCCTGTGCAATCCCCCTTTTGAATCCATGCTACTAGAATTCACTGGGCCATGCACTGGGCGATGCAGTAAGGCCCAGTGACATCACCCAATGGCTGTTTCTGAATATTTTTATTTATTTAAATTATGGGACCACCCAAATTGACCATGGATACTCTCTAGTGATAGAGGGGACTCTAAGGGACCACCTCATATCCCTCAGTTCAGTGGACCCCACCGAGAGCCCGAATCGAACAAAATCGGTTCCAAAAATTAGTTTTTAAAAGAAGGGACTGTTGCCAAATAGGCCTTAGTTGGCTTTTGGCTATAAATAGGAGGCTTTTTGGGTTCATTTAGAACCCTTGGCAGAACTGAATCCAAAAGAGAGAAGAGAGGGAAGAAAGGAGGGAAAGAAGAAGAAGGAGAAGAAGGAAGAAGGAAGGAAGGAAGAGGGGAGGCTGCTGCCATCACCCATAGGGACTGATTTGAGCCCCTCCACTGCTGTTTTTAGGTATGAAAACCTCGCATATGCCTACTGTTCACTATTCTTTTCCTTTGCATGCAGTGTTTTGCAACCCTGGGCAGCCCAGACAAGCTAGAGTTTGCCAGCTTGGTCCGAGATCAGCCATGCAAACCTTGTGCATGGTAGATCTCGGGCATTTTATTGAAAATCAATATTCGATATGCTGCTCCCTTGTCGAAATCCAACTGTGCATGCATGCACGCCTGCACTTTCCTCGTCTGCTGGATTGAAGCCCATACTGCAAGCCAGGGCTGCAGAGACCAAACTATAGGTGGTTACAGCCCTAAAACCTTGTTAAACATCCTTACCCAACCTTGCATGTGGCTGAATCTCAAGTTCTCAGATTTGAAAAACCCTGAATACTATTCATCAGGGTTATTTAGGTAGCCGATCTAGCCTCGATGGTGGATTTGCTGGGCGATCAGCCTATGGCAAATGGTAGACCACCACTAGAGCTACCCAACCACCCCAACATGCAGAGGATCCATTAGACCCTTAGCCCTACAAAGCCCAGCTTAGGAAACTCAGCCCTACTATCGATTGCGTGCACTGGCGATGCAACAAGGCCCAGAGCCATCGCCCAATGATGGAATCTTTCAAAACCGAGGGGCAAAACTATAATTTCTGATGGTCATGATCCCCGGACACTGTGGGAGGTGGGAAATGACAAAAATGACCTTCCCCACATTTGTCCATAGGTGAAAATTGGTTTGGAACCCTAAGTGGACCTCGTAGGTGACTATGCACTACTGTGATTGGTTTTACCGCACTGTCCTAAGTTGGACAGCCGTGTATTATGTCATAAGCTATATTGGGACCAAATTTGACCTTGTAGCAGTGCGGGCACTAATAATGACCAATATGCCCTTATTCCCTAGACACCGCCCATACACCGGACATGACCTAAGACCCCGTGCAAAGCCCAGTGTCTCCAAATGAGACCAACCAAACCTCGGGTCACAAGAAGATAGGGTAACCCTAGGGCACCAGCGTAGGGCCAATAACTAAATAAAACACTGTTGATTTTTATGTTTAGGACTTGATCCTGTGCTCGAGGACAAAATGGAGACAACAACGGAATTGAATCGTGATCGAGTACCTAGAGCCAAATCTGGTGAGTGAATAATACTATCGTATGTGCAAATGTAATTATGATCGATGCCGGCTATTAATAATTGAATCATGAATGCTGTGTTATTTACTTACAATTCAAGTTACTCAAATCATCGCATAATGTCTATTGTTGATCAACATTGTGATTTCTATATGATGATTGTGATTGCTAGATTAGATGCTGTACTTGGCTTGGAAATGGGGCCTGTGGTAGCCCGTATTATGGGGTATTGTTGACACCGTTGGACTCATAATATGCCATATAGACATGGGGCTAAGGTTTCATCACCTATGCCACGAACCCTTGCTAGCAAGGGTTGAGGTGCTAGATGTCTGTGGGGACAATTATCGGAATGACAAAAAGAAAAGAATAAAAGAACACCAAATGGTGCATAAATAAAAGAACACCGAAATGGTGCATGAGGGAAGAAATGGTTGTCCCCCGGATAATCACAAGAGGGCTGGTCAGCTGACCAGGACTAATGTCTTGGGGCTGACTTGTCCTCTCCGACAACTCAATGGGTGTATCGCAGAAGGGGTAACCAAGCCCACACCAGGATACATGTATTGGGGATTGTAGTGGCAAGACCAGACTTAGTTGTATTGTTGGGTGGCTAATAATAAAATCTGGACTTACATATCATGTAGATCATGTGAAATGTGGATTGTGATTGGATATGCATGCATGATGGATGTTATTTGCTCACGAGCTCGTGGGGCTCACACTCTATTATATGTTGCTCTCTTCTTAGATGATTCGGCAGTGGATGCCGCGTGGCATGGCGAGCTATTTCGAGGAGGAGAGCTTTGGTGGTTAAGATGATGTTGGTATGGACCCCACGAAGGTCATGTCGATTCTCGCGTACTTTCTCGGTTGTGGATGAAGACCGTTGAGTGCTTCTAATGTTTTGTGCTGGGAACTCCTTTTTATTTTGTTAGGAGGTTTCTGTTTTGACCGTGGACCATTTTTAGTTGTTTTCTTTCTTTCTTCCTTTTGGGGTTGGGTGCCCTAACCCGAATATAATCATGTATGTAGTAATCGTGCTTATCGCTTTATGTTTTCTTTTGTTGTGGGTTGTGTGTGCTTGGGAAATGTAAGAAACTATATGTATATATTAACACCATTTCCCGTATCACTATGCTTCCATTTATTTTTTTGATAATTGTAGATGTCCGCATTACTCGATCTTACTTATGGTTAAGATGTGGGTATTGGTTTATGAATGTAAGCACTGCTTCTAGATCCGTGGATTTGGCGGATTGTCGTCGTGCAAATCGGGTCACCTACCCAATCCTCCCGGGGGTGGTTTGGGGTGTGACACGTGCTGCGTCCGAGAAGGAAATAAAAAGAATATAAAAAACTTAAAAGCAAATAAGAAAATTATGATGAGTTCGAGTTACAAAGTGAAGTAGTCTTGAATGAATTTAAAATGGCAATGGCTAGTGTTGTAGGTCCATCTAAAATTTTTTTT
>NW_025318344.1:0-7155 GCF_018873765.1 Telopea speciosissima | reverse complement strand
GGGTAGTTCGTTTAGGGTCATTTGGGGGCATTTCTATACATTTTTGGGTTTGGTATTTTCTAAAAATTGTCCTTATCACTTATTAGACGTGTGGATGCGTTGTTAAGGGTCGTGACCTTCGAATCGATACCTATTTTGATATATGTTCATTTTCAGTTTAAACCAGATAGGGTGGGTCGTTTGGGGTCATTTGGGGGCATTTCTATACTTTTTTGGGTTTGGGATTCCCTAAAAAGTGTCTTTATCTCTTATTGGACGTGTGGATGCGATGTTGAGTGTTGTGACCTTCGAATAGATACAGAATTTGACTTATGGTTATTTTCGATTTAAACCAGGCTGGGTGGGTAGTTAGGGGTTATTTGGGGGCATCTCTATAATCTTTTGGGGTTTGGATTTTCTAAAAAGTGTCCTTAACTCTTATTAGACGTGTGGAGGCGATGTGGAGGGTCGTGACCATCGAATCGATAGCTATTTCGACATATGTTCATTTTCGGTTAAACCAGATTGTGTGGGTCCTTTGGGGTTATTTGGGTGCATTTCTATACTTTTTTGGGTTTGGCAGTTTCTAAAAAGTGTCCTTATCTCTTATTAGACGTGTGGATGCGATGTTGACGGTCGTGACCTTCGAATCGATACCTATTTCGGCATATGTTCATTTTTTATTTAAACCAGACTGGGTGGGTCATTTAGGGTTATTTGGGGGCATTTCTGTACTTTTTTGGGCTTGGGATTTTCTAAAAAATATACTTATCTCTTATTAGACGTGTGGATGCGATGTTGAGGGTCGTGACCTTCGAATCGATCCCTATTTCGATATATGTTCATTTTTTGTTTAAACGAGATCGAGTGGGTTGTTCGGGGTTATTTGGGGGCATTTCTGTACTTTTTTGGGCTTGGGATTTTCTAGAAAGTGTCCTTATCTCTTATTAGACGTGTGGATGCGATGTTGAGGGTCCTGACCTTCAAATCGATACCTATTTTGACATTTGTTAATTTTCGGTTTAAACCAGACCCGGTGGGTTGTTTGGGGTTATTTGGGGGCATTTCTATACTTTTTTGGGTTTGGGATTCTCTAAAAAGTGTCCTTATCTCTTATTGGACGTGTGGATGCGATGTTAAGGGTCGTGACCTTCGAATAGATACATAATTCGACATATGTTCATTTTCGATTTAAACCTGGCCGGGTGGGTAGTTAGGGGTTATTTAGGGGCTTTTCTATAATTTTTTGGGTTTAGGATTTTCTAAAAAGTGTCCTTAAATCGTATTAGACATGTGGAGGTGATGTGGAGGGTCGTGACTTTCGAATCGATACCTGTTTTGACATATGTTCATTTTCGGTTAAACCAGATCGGGTGGTCGTTTTGGGTTATTTGGGAGCATTTCTGTACTGTTTTGGGTTTGGTAATTCCTAAAAATTGTCCTTATCTCTTATTAGACGTGTGGATGTGATGTTGACGGTCGTGACCTACGAATCGATACCTATTTCAGTATATGTTTATTTTCGATTTAAATCAGACTGGGTGGGTCATTTAGGGTTGTTTGGGGACATTTCTACACATTTTTAGGCTTTGGATTTTCAAAAATGTATACTTATCTCTTATTAGACGTGTGGATGCGATGTTGAGGGTCGTGACCTTCGAATCGATCCCTATTTCGACATAAGTTGATTTTCGATTTAAACGAGACCGAGTGGGTAATTTGGGGGCATTTCTATACTTTTTCGGGCTTCGGATTTTCTTAAAAGTGTCCTTATCTCTTATTAGACGTGTGGATGCGATGTTGAGGGTCCTGACATTCGAATCGTTACCTATTTCGACATAAGTTAATTTTCGGTTTAAACCAGACGAGTGGGTCGTTTGGGGTTATTTGGGGGCATTTCTGTACTTTTTTTGGTTTGGGATTCTCTAAAAAGTGTCATTATCTTTTGTTGGATGTGTGGATGTGATGTTGGGGGTCGTGACCTTCTAATAGATACATAATTCGACATATGTTCATTTTCGATTTAGGCCAGGCCAAGTGGGTAGTTAGCGGTTATTTAGGGGCATTTCTATAATTTTTTGGGTCTAGGATTTTCTAAAAAGTGTCCTTAACTCTTATTAGACGTGTGGAGGCGATGTGGAGGGTCGTGACCTTCGAATCGATACCTGTTTCGACATATGTTCATTTTCGGTTAAACCAGACCGGGTGGGTTGTTTGGGGTTATTTGGGAGCATTTCTGTACTTTTTGGGTTTGGTAGTTTCTAAAAAGTTTCCTTATCTCTTATTGGACGTGTGGATGCGATGTTGACGGTCGTGGCCTTCAAATCGATACCTATTTCGGCATATGTTCACGGCCTTCAAATCGATACCTATTTCGGCATATGTTCATTTTCGATTTAAACCAGACTGGATGGGTTGTTTAGGGTTATTTGGGGGCATTTCTGTACTTTTTTGGGCTTGGGATTTTCTAAAAAGTATACTTATCTCTTATAAGACGTGTGGATGCGTTGTTGAGGGTCGTGACCTTCGAATCGATCCCTATTTCAACATAAGTTAATTTTTGATTTAAACCAGATTGGGTGGGTCGTTTGGGGTTATTTGGGGGCATTTTTGAATTTTTTTGGGTCTTGGATTTTCTAAAAAGTATCCTTATCTCTTCTTAGACGTGTGGATGCAATGTCGTGGGTCATGCATGACCTTCGAATCGATACGTATTTTGACATATGTTCATTTCCAGTCTGAACCAGATCGGGTGGGTCGGTTGGAGTTATTTGGGGCATTAATCTACTTTTTTGGGTTTGGGATTCTCTAAAAAGTGTCCTTATCTCTTATTGGACGTGTGGATGTGATGTTGAGGGTCGTGACCTTCGAATAGATACATAATTTGACATATGTTCATTTTTTATTTAAACCAGGCCGGGTGGGTAGTTAGGGGTTAATAGGGGGCATTTCTATAATTTTTTGGGTTTAGGATTTTCTAAAAAATGTCCTTAACTCTTATTAGACGTGTGGAGGCGATGTGGAGGTCATGACCTTCGAATCGATACCTGTTTCGACATATGTTCATTTTCGGTTAAACCAGACTGGGTGGGTCGTTTGGGGTTATTTGGGAGCATTTCTATATTTTTTTGGGTTTGGTAATTTCTAAAAAGTGTCCTTGTCTCTTATTAGACGTGTGCATGCGATGTTGACAGTCGTGACCTTCGAATTGATACCTATTTCGGCATATGTTCATGTTCGATTTAAACCAGAATGGGTGGGTTATCTAGAGTTATTTGGGGGCATTTTTGTACTTTTTTGGGCTTAGGATTTTCTAAAAAGTATACTTATCTCTTATTAGACATGTGGATGCGTTGTTGAGGGTCGTGACCTTCAAATCGATCCCTATTTCGACATAAGTTAATTTTTGGTTTAAACACGATTGGGTGGGTCGTTTGGGGTTATTTGGGGGCATTTCTGTATTTTTTTGGGTCTTGGATTTTTTTAAAAGTATCCTTATCTCTTATTTGACATGTGGATACGATGTCGAGGGTCGTGACCTTCGAATCGATACGTATTTTGACATATGTTCATATCCAGTCTGAACCAGATCGGGTGGGTTGGTTGGAGTTATTTGGGGGCATTTATGTACTTTTTTGGGTTTGGGATGCCCTAAAAAGTGTCCTAATCTCTTATTGGACGTGTGGATGTGATGTTGAGGGTCGTGACCTTCGAATAGATACATAATTCGACATATGTTCATTTTCAATTTAAACCCGGCCGGGTGGGTAGTTAGGAGTTATTTGGGGGCATTTCTATAATTGTTTGGGTTTAGGATTTTCTTAAAAGTGTCCTTAACTCTTATTAGACGTGTGGAGGCGATGTGGAGGGTCATGACCATCGAATCGATACCTGTTTTGACATATGTTCATTTTTGGTTAAACCAGACCGGGTAGATCCTTTGGGGTTATTTGGGAGCATTTTTGTACTTTTTTGGGTTTGGTAGTTTCTTAAAAGTGTCCTTGTCTCTTATTAGACGTGTGGATGCGATGTTGAGGGTTCTGACCTGTGAATCGATGCCTATTTCGACAAATGTTCATTTTCGATTTAAACCAGACTAGGTGGGTCCTTCAGGGTTATTTTGGGGCATTTCTATACTTTTTTGGGTTTTGGATTTTCTAAAAAGTGTCTTTATCTCTTATTAGATGTGTGGATGCGATGATGAGGTTCGTGACCTTCGAATCGATACGTATTTTGACATATGTTCATTTCTAGTCGAACCACACCGGATAGTTTGGTGGTATTTCTTTACTTTTTCGGGTTTGGTATTTTCTAAAAAGTGTCATTATCTCTTATTTGATGTGTGGATGCGATGTTGAGGGACGTGGCTTCCGAATCGATACTTATTTCGACATATGTTCATTTCCTGTCCGAACCAGACCGAGTGGGTCATTTGGAGTTATTTTGGGGCATTTTTGTACTTTTTTGGGTTTGGTTTGTTCTAAAAAGTGTCCTTATCTCTTATTAGACGTGTGGATGCAATGTTGAGGTCGTGACCTCCGAATCGTTAGCTATTTTGACATATGTTCATTTTCGATTTAAACCAAACCGGGTGGATCGTTTGGGGTTCTTTGGGGGCATTTCTATACTTTTTTGGGCTTGGGATTTTCTAAAAAGTTTCATTATCTATTATTAGACGTGTGGATACGATGTTAAGTGTCGTGACCTTCGAATCGATACCTATTTTGACATATGTTTATTTTCAATTTAAACCAGACCGGGTGGGTCGTTTGAGGTTATTTGGGGGCATTTCTATACTTTTTTGTGTTTGGTATTTTCTAAAACGTGTCCTTATCTCTTATTGGACATGTGCATGCGATGTTGAGGGTCGTGACCTTCGAATAGATACCTATTTTGGCATATGTTAATTTTCACTTTAAATCAGACCGGTTGGGTCGTATGGGGTTATTTGGGGGTATTTCTGAACTATTAAGGGTTTGGGATTCTCTAAAATGTGTCATTTTCTCTTATTAGACGTGTGGATGCGAAGTGTAGGGTCCTGACCTTCGAATCGATACCTATTTCGACATATGTTGATTTTCGATTTAAACCATACCGGGTGGGTCGTTTGGGGTTATTTGGGGCCATTTTGGTACTTTTTCGGCTTTGGTATTTTCTAAAAAGTCTCCTTATCTCTTATTAGATGTGTGCATGCGATGTTGAGGGTCGTGACCTTCGAATCGATGCCTATTTTGACATATGTTTATTTTTTGTCCGAACCGGATCGGATCGATTGTTTGGGTTATTTAGTGGCATTTCTGTACTTTTTTGGGTCTGGTATTTTCTAAAAAGTGTCCTTATCTCTTATTAGATGTGTGGATTGGATGTTGAGGGTCGTGACCTTCGAACCCATACCTATTTCGGCATACGTTCATTTTTGGTTTAAACCAAACCGGGTGGGTAGTTTGGGGATATTGGGGGTATTTCTGTACTTTTTTGGGTTTGGGATTTCCTAAAAAGTGTCCTTATCACTTATTAGACATTTGGATGCGATGTTGTGGATTGTGACCTTTGAATCGATATCTATTTTGGCATATGTTCATTTTCTATTTAAACCAGACCGGGTTGGTCGATTGGGGTTATTTGGAGGCATTTCTGTACTTTTTTTGGCTTGGGATTTTCTAACAAGTATCCTTATCTCTTATTAGATGTGTGGATGGGATGTTGAGGGTCGTGACCTTCGAATTTATACATGTTTCGACATATGTTCATTTTTTATTTAAACCATACCGGGTGGGTCGTTTGTGGTTATTTGGGGGCATTTTTGTACTTTTTTTAGTTTGGTATCTCTAAAAAGTGTCCTTATCTGTTATTAGACGTGTGCATGTGATGTTCAGGGTCATGACCTTCGAATCGATACCTATTTAGGCATACGTTCGTTTTCGGTTTAAACCAGATCGGGTGGGTCGTTCGGGGTTTTTTGGGGGCATTTTTGTACTTTTTTGGGTTGGAGATTCTCTAAAAAGTGTCATTATCTCTTATTAGACATGTGGATGCAATGTTGAGGGTCGTGACCTTCGAATAGATACATAATTCGACATATGTTCATTTTTTATTTAAACCAGACCAGGAGGGTCGTTCGGGGTTATTTTGGGGCATTTCTGTACTTTTTTGGGTTGGGGATTTTCCAAAAATTGTCCCTATCTCATATTAGATTTGTGGGTGCGATGTTGAGGGTTGGGACCTGCGAATCGATACCTATTTTGACATATGATCATTTTCGGTTCAAACCAGACTAGGTGGGTCGTTTGGGGTTATTTGGGGGCATTTCTATACTTTTTTGAGTTTGCTATTTCAAATAAGTGTTCTTATCTCTTATTAGACGTATGGATGCGATGTCAAGGGTCGTGACCTTCAAATCGATACCTATTTTGGCATATGTTCATTTTCACTTTAAACCAGACCGGGTGGGTCGTTTGGGGTTATTTGTTGGCAATTCTGTACTTTTTTGGGTTTGGGATTTTCTAAAAAGTGTCCTTATCTCTTATTAGATGTGTGGATGCGATGTTGAGGGTCGTGACCTTCGAATCGTTACATATTTTGGCATATGTTAATTTTCGGTTTAAACCAAACCGGGTGGGTCGTGTTGGGTTATTTGGGGGCGTTTCTTTACTTTTTTGGGTTTGGGATTCTCTAAAAAGTGTCCTTATCTCTTATTAGACGTGTGGATTCGATGTTGAGGGCCGTGATCTTCGAATCGATACCTATTTCGACATATGTTCATTTTTAGTTTAAACCAGACCGGGGTGGTCGTTTGGGGTTATTTGGGGGCCTTTTGTACTATTTTGGGTTTGGTATTTTGTAAAAAGTGTCCTTATCTCTTATTAGACGTGTGGATGCGATGTTGAGGGTCATGACCTTCGAATCAATACCTACTTTGGCATATGTTCAATTTCACTTCAAACCAGATCGGGTGGGTCGTTTGGTGTTATTTGTTAGCATTTCTGTACTTTTTTATGCTTGGGATTTTCGAAAAAGTGTCCTTATCTCTTATTAGACGTGTGGATTCAACGTTGAAGGTCGTGACCCTCAAATCATTACATATTTTGGCATATGTTAATTTTTGGTTTAAACCCGATCGGGTGGGTCGTTTGGGGTTATTTGGGGGCATTTTGGTACTTTTATGGGTTTGATAAC
>NW_025318343.1:0-7189 GCF_018873765.1 Telopea speciosissima | reverse complement strand
CGACAAGACCAATATCTCCATCTGCAGCCCACCGGCCAGTGCACGTGGTCCTCGGTCCGGTTATCGAGGTCCCCCTGGCTGACCACCTGACCAAGTTGCCAGAACTAACCACATGCGAGCCGACCCCCGAGTGGGAGCCCCTAGCCGAGCTCGGGTAATATGGATCACGAAGCCGCGTCAGACGTGCTGACATTCACAGTTTACGCCTACCCAACCGGATCAGATCACCGTCCAAAAATGGAACCATATTACGAGCAGATAAGGACTCTTACCAAGAAAGGAGTTCACATCCAAATACGACTCCGCTAGACAGACTCCTACAAAAAATAAGACTCTTGCCATACAAGGACTCTTCTTCGTCACCCTATTCTCACTCTATAAGTACTCAGGTATGGAGTTCAAATGCTTGGCTCACTTTTTTTCATGAAGTTGAACAGCTGTTGCTTTGGAGACCTAACTTAAGAATCGGAGAGTCCTTGGCCAGGTCACACCGACTCTCTTGTGCTAACTCGATTTTTGCAGGCTCATCCGTGGGTGAACCGGGTGGCGGAGGTTTTCACACGCAACAACTTGCATCATTCTTTGTAGTTTTGGGCCTCCATTGAATCATCAATCTTAGATGTCAAAATCTAGTACCATAGATCAATTTTCCATTGAAATTTTTTGAATGTTTGTCTTGGCTCCTAAAAAATTCATTTGTTGTTGAACAACACGTGGATTAGTTGGGTCAATTTTTTTAAAATTGTTGCAAAACAGAAACTGGAATTTATCTGTTTTTTGAAATTGTTGAAAAAACAGAAACTGAAATTGCTTTAAAATTTGTGGGAAAAAAAAAAAGACAAGACCTCCTCTCCTTATAACACAACCGGGGGTGTCTCCAAAAAACAACAAATGTATTTTTGAATCTTTAATTTTAAAAACATTAGAAATTCCAACAGAAAAACACTTAGGATGTGCATTTAACCTAATCTAGGTCCAAAATGTACATCTCAAATTTGAGATAATTCCCAGTTTACGTCAATGGTTATATCTAAAATCCATTTCGACTACTACAAGTTCTCCTTATAAGTGGATCATCTGTTGTGCCCGAAGTGATCCTTGACTGGAATGATGTTAAATTGAAATCATCTTGAGACCGTTTTGAAGTGGTGATGTTTGTAGAAACTTAATCTTGCAAGGTTAGTCAGACATTTTAAAAAAAAAAGAGAGGTTTTGTGCACGATTGTGCATGGTGCACGGTCTTGTACACAACTATCGGATGAGGTAGAGGGGGTGCATTGTAGACCCCCATCCCCTATCCAACAGTTGCATATTGTTTCCATCAGGAATTTTGGACTTCGCCAAAGAGTGCCGAATCTGCCCAACATGCGAAATTCTATAAATTACATTTTCCATCAGGGGATTGAGGGATTCAGTGAAGGTTCAGCAACAAGAAAGAAAGCATGTCTCATGTCAAGAGTCCAGACCCAGTGAAGGAGAGCTAAGCACAAACCTTTTTCCTCTTGGTGCTCTGATAATGGGCCTACAATATCAGGCCCATGCCATCCCTTGAATTAGATGTCAAACCAAAGCTTGGCCATCAGGCCCATTCAATTTGTCTCATTCCGGCTTGGGCCAGAGGTGTTCTCAAACTGTTTCACATTCCTTTGACCTGACTGCACCAGGCCCAAACTAATGAATGATTCATTATGAATAATGGTCTATTATTTTATTTTATTTATTATTAATATTATTTTTTGTAATCATCAAACTAAATAATTAGCCCCTATATCCAGATAACAAAATGGACCAATCACTTTAAGGGGTTCGATAGGTAAGGAAGTGGAGAAACCGTGGTCCTCAAAGTATTGCTCTTCAAAAATTTTACAAAATGAGTACCACCAAGAAACAACCATTAAAAATAAAAAATCACATCTATGTTGATGCGTTCTCTTTAGCCCTAACACAAGTGCAGGAGCTACACGATCAAAAAGAGATCTCTTACCCTCATTTAATTTATTTTCAAATTTTTAGGTAAGTTGCCCACCTACCCAATTCGCAATTGGCCATTATACGGTGACGGGACTAGATTTAGTTTTTGATATGCCATGCTTCATTCCATGCCCTAATCCCGGCTTTTGCCTGAATCTACCTTTCATTTTTATCTCACTATCCAATATAGTTCTGATTTTGGTTTTGCAGGATAAGCACAAGAAGCAGAAGCGAAAGGACTTCTACTTGGACTACAGAAAATAGGCCAATTGCAAGGCACCACGCTCAACATCTGGTCTGATTGCCAGGAATTGATACCATGGCTCACTCAATCTACAATGCCATGGCCATGGGAGTTGTTTTCTGTTTTGTGGGATATTAAGCATATTTTGAATTCATTTCCAAATTTTTGTATCTCTAAACAGGACAGATGTGTTATTCAGCCAGCTCACGAGTTGGCAACCAAACCTAGATACTCTAAGACTAATATGCACTTATCTCCTACTTTTCTTTAATTAATATATATCTCTTTATCAAAGAAAAAAAAAATCAATATAACTATTACATCTTTTTTTTATGAAAGTGTAATCTTACAAATCACACACCAATCCCAAAAGATTAACCGATTTTTAAGACCATGGAATGACGGATATATACAACACACGCCACACTCACACACCTGATGTGAGACTAAACCCACACCCCTTCTTGTTTTGATGAAAGTGTAATCACACAAACCACACACCAATCTCAAAAGGTTAACCAACTTTTAGGACCGTAGAATAGCGGATATACACAACACACACCACACTCACACACCCGATGTGCGACAAAACCCACACACCACAGACTATATTACATCTTAGTTTCCTTTGTTCCATTATTCATAATTCTTCAATTGGGTCAAGAATTACAGATTCTAAATTACATTGGCCCAGCTCATTTCAACAAACCCACTTCCTAGTTGTACTTTGACACGGCCCATTCTCATACTTTATTCCCACCTCATCAAGTGTTTTGATTCTATTCACTTTAATTTGAAAGCAAAACAAAAAAAAAATTCAAAGATAAAATCCCACTAAGTTATGCTGTCTACATATCATTTATAACACACTAAGTCTTATTTTCATTTATTCCTTCCATTTTCTATAACAAACTGGTAGTTTCAAGGTCAGCTGGCTAGGCCTTCAACTCAAGTCAACATTAGGTCTTATTCATGAAAAACGATTGTTTTTTTTATTAAAGTAGATAAATGCTGCGTTTGGTATGCATTTCAAACGGATTTATCATCTGAGTATGCAAAATCGACCTAGAATGCATTCCAAAAATATAGACCTTACGCAACTTTTGAAATGTCAAGTAACAATCAGAAAGAAAAGTGTAAAAATGTAAATTATTTACATTCTAAAAATGGTTTATTGAACTCAATGCAATAACATATATTGACTATGCATCTCTTCTTTGCACTTGAACCTCAATTCAAGTCAATACTTGGTCTTTTGTGTCTTGAATCTTCATCCTCTCATTCTAAAGTTTGAAGTCCTAATCAACGAATTTGAGAACCCACACTTTTTCTTTTAATCATTATGAATTATCTAATCAATAAAAAAAGGGTAAAGTACACGTACTCCCCTATAATGCACCCAATATTCCTCGTACCCCCCTAAGCGGTTCAATATTTCACGTACCACCCTTCAATATTCCACGTACCACCCCTGCTTTACACCCCAAATGCCAGATAGGTCCAATCCGTTAAATACCACCGTTAGATGCCAATATTTTGACCATTTTACCCTTTGCTCCATTTTCTTAAATCTGAAAAGACTTAATTACCCTCACTTATTTGTTGCCCTAAACTAATTGAAAATGACCATTTTACCCTTTGTTTTATTTTTATAAATGAAAAGACCTAATTGCCCTCATTTATGTATTACCCTAACCTAATTTGAAAAGACTATTTTACCCCTAAATATTTGTTCCTAAAAACCCCAAAATGCCCTCATCTTCCCCAAATCATCATCTTCTTTTACATACCCACCACCACCACCACCACCACCCACCATTAACACCATCACCAAAGCCAATACTACTACCACCACCCACCATTGTCGTAGCCACCACCACCACCCACAATTGCCGTAGCCACCATCACCACCACCACCACCTACCATTCCAGCAATCGAATCCTGATTTGGGGGTAAGAAAAAACACATTTTATTTTTATTTTTATTTGTAGATGCAACAAAGTAGCACCACCTCTGTTTGCTTAGTTCTTTCCTTGTCAATGCATTTAACTTAATTTTCAGTCTACAACCAACACAATATCTTCTAAAGTAACAATACTAATCTGTTACACCTGTAAACAAATTCTAATAGTGTCACAGTAGGAAACAAATTCTTCTCTTTACTCTGTTTTTCTCCCAATTTCAATTTTTCTTTTTCACATTGTTTCCCTTTCTCACTTTTGGAGTTTGGTCTTTGAATAAAGGGAAGTAGAGAGGTTAGGACACAGAGAGAGAGAGAGAGGAGCAGAGTCTTCCACTAAAAACTAGAGATGGAAGTATTAGAAACTTTGGTTTTATCTAGTAACAGAACTTCCAAATCTTTCCATTTTGTGAAAGACTCATCGCAAATCGCAATTTTTTGTTTTCTTCTCTTGATCAATCATTATCTTTTTAGTTGTTTTCTTGCATTGGACATCAAGATTAGTTCAGAAAAGTTGAATTTTAAGTATATAAGTTTCATCATTGGGTTAGGGTTTTATCGAATTGGTTGATAAGAGGGTTAGGGTTTCATCGAATTGGTTGATAAGAGAAACCTGTACGGAAATTGATTTCTTTCCAGAGAATTTACCTCGCATTTGTCTTGGAACCCAAAGTCAATGTTGGGTGGTGGTGGTGGTGATGGTGGTGGGTATGTAAAAGAAGATGATGATTTGGGGAAGATGAGGGCATTTTGGGGGTTTTCAGGAACAAGTATTTAGGGATAAAATAGTCTTTTCAAATTAGGTTAGAGTAATACATAAATGAGGGCAATTAGGTCTTTTCATTTATAAAAATAAAACAAAGGGCAAAATTATCATTTTCAATTAGTTTAGGGCAACATATAACTGAGGGTAATTAAGTCTTTTCAGCTTTAAGAAAATGGAGCAAAGGGTAAAATGGTCAAAATTTTGGCATCTAACAGCAAGATTTTTAACGGATTGGACCTATCTGGCATTTGGGGTGTAAAGCAGGGGTGGTACGTGGAATATTGAAGGGTGGTACGTGGAATATTGAGCCGCTTAGGGGGATACGAGGAATATTAGGTGCATTATAGGGGGTACGTGTACTTTACCCATAAAAAAAACAAAAACCAAAAATGTTAAAGGTGTCCCTATAGGACTTGTGGGTCTTTTCATTTCAACAAGTCCTATTCTGGATTGTATCTATCTTCTTTCCATCTTTACAGTAGTAATATCCTTGCTCTGTTGGTTTGCATTGGAATAAAAAATTAATGCAGTTTTTTCAATGAGGGTAAATCAATAATTTCATATTGAAACCGCATTTATAAATGTTAAATTAAATTATTTTCAATTTTTTAAAGGATTGAGTTTCCCTCCACCCATGATGAATGGGATCCCATTCACCAAGAGCGGGAATGGGTATTGGGAGGTTATTCTGGAATATTATAAAATCATAGAAGGGGTTTTTGTCATTTTTGAAAAAGCTATTTTTACTTTTGTATTAAATAAATTTTGAGAATAAAACGAAAGGTAAATATATATATATATGTGTGTACCAAAAAAACATGTGTGTGTGTGTGGGGGGGGGGGGGGGAGAACACCAGCACTCCCTCTCCTCCCCATAAGAAAAGAAACCTTTGATCTCTTGTTTTAAGTAGGAGAGAGATAGACACAAGCTAGCATTCTTGGACACATGAGTCTATCTCTCTCCTCATTGTATTTTTCTGTCAGGGAATGTGGTCCACACTGCCTGGGTGGGATCCACCCCCCTCTTTATTAGAGGAACTTGAGAAAATGGAGCGGACAGGAAATAGAACAGATAAAAATATGTGTCGCCTATGCCAGCACTCCCATGTGTCTAAAACTGTTTAATAAGCAGTGAAAGATCCCATGTGTGTAGAGCAGCTTGTCCTTTTAGTGTGCTTCAAAATATGGACTAACTCTCTGGAAGTGACGAATTGGCTGATGAATAATGCTAAACATCTGTGGCCTTGGAAAATTTTCCATTTACTATATGATTTTTAGAGTTTATTTTCTTTTTATGGGTCTATAACTATTACTACACAACACTTCGGGATTTTGTATGTTAGAATTGTTTTAATCCAATTACTTTTTTATATTCATCAAAAATAATATATGAATTTTGACAAAATTCGCTTCCAAGTACTTTATGGGGCTATAAATTTTGGACACGTTGGTAGACTATTTCCTTACAACCTTGAACTAAATTTGACCAAGTCATTACCTAATCTTAAATCCATACCATATATATTTGCCGTGCTCCAAACTGGTAACAAAAATGACAACTTGGATAATTTAGAGAAGTCAAAAGCCACACCATATCTTTGCCTACCTATCAATATCTAATCAACTAACTTAGATTTTCTCCCTCTCTTTGATGTTGTTGTCACGAATAATTTAATGCTCCAACTTTCATAAATTGATATGACAGCTTATACTCCTATTAATACATCACCATCCAAATATTTGAGTCAAAAAAGAGAGGCTATACATGAAAACGTATTCACATTTACTTTTGTCATTTTTCCATGTCTTTTTGTCTTTCCTTAAACTACTCTCATACCTATGAATAGTAATTTTTGTTAATTGTCAATCTAAAAAGTTTGAGATTTCATACTCATTATTCTTTGAAGCTTTGTTTATTTTTAGCCCAACCGCATAATGAAGCGAAGATCACCTGGTTAAAGAAGCAAATACTATTCCTTTTCAACACTTGACGGGTCTCTCTCTATGCGTTTTAATTAATTGATCTTATTGAGATCTCATTTATTCAAGATGGGTCCCACAAGTTATAGTTGTGGTATTGATTGGACGATGATGGCCCCACAGTAGCTCTCTAGGGTAACTTTAGACCTTAGATTTCCATGAAAGGGTAGATTAGGAAAGGGTGAAATTAATTCTGAGAGCATCTGGCTTCTGGCCAGTGGGAAAAGTGAAAATGGATAGGTGTGCGTGAGGGAATAAAAAGAAGGG
>NW_025318342.1:0-7207 GCF_018873765.1 Telopea speciosissima | reverse complement strand
TTCAAATTAAAACATAATAAATGTGAAATTTACTTACACTACCAAAAGTAACTCACGATTTCTATACAACATAATTCCAAATCCCTCTCCTTTCCCAAACAGTGTTGCGATTGAAAAAACATTCAAGCTCTGTGCAATAGATGCAGAGAGACTAGGAAAACATACTCACTTTATAAACATAAGAGTGAGAGAAGGACCATAGGAAAACATACTTACATCATCAATAGAAGATTGGGATTTCTATCAAACACCAATTCTAGATCCTTTTTGCAACCATTTTGTGATTCATTGTTGACGTGTTGCATGTGCAGACATTCAACTTGCGAGAAAGAAAGAGATATATGAAACCTAGATATATATCACATCCTTGCCAACTTCTATCAATGCTTGTTACAAGTTTGTATGCTATTCTTCTTTTTCTTTTTCTTCCGAGCCTCCCTTCCCTACGAGTCTCGTCACCCCTCTCTATTTCTTTCCTCCTCCCCTTTCTCTCTCTATCTCCCTCTGTCTTCCTCATCAGAGGCATCAACTATTCTTCACTAGGTGCTGCAACTTTCCTCTTTACAACTAGAATAAGTAATGGCAGGAAGATATCATTTAGTATTTTGTTTATTTTTTTTTGGCAATAATACTTAGGGCGTGACCATATGTTGACATATTGTGTACATGTTGGTATCCATATAATTGTATGTGTTTAATTTCAATGGATTATATTTAATGATTTTGATTTGACGGCACCAACCTAATTTGGTATGATTTCTATTTTAATTTCATGGAGTGATTTTTATTTCAAAAATTGTTTGGTTTGATTTTTGCATCTTATTTTAGTGAAATAGAAACCAAATGGAATAGAGATTCTGCAATAGGTGAGCCGCTGAGTAGCTATTTCAATTTTGAAATTGATTTAACTTTTGCTCTTTAATAAGCACACGGTTAATTTGATGGGCAAAGCAGCACTTTTAATGTTAAAAATAAAACGCTACCCTTCTTCTCTTGATGGTTTTCCACCACAATTCCCCCATCACCATGCCACCATCTCCACCACCACGACATCCCTGGCCCACAGCCCCGCTGCCCCACCCCCACCCTCGCCACCACCATCGCTCTTTACTGCAATGGTTTGGGCTTTTTGGAAATTGGGCCGGTTGGCCCATTTTTATGCGATGTATTTGGGCTGTTTGGGCCATATGGCCCACTTCTCATATGACTTGCAAAAGACCATGATGACAACTAACAAAACTTTGTTGTTCTGATCTGAATAGCATTTCCTCTTAAATGAGCAGAGAATCTGAGACGCAAATTTGAATGTGTGTAATTGGTAGGGTGAACGAAGAGAGACGGGCGAGAGAAGAAGCAAAGAAAATTTCTTCGCTAATTACTTTTTCGCCTTCTCCCTTCTCTCTCAATCTTGCTCTTTTCTTGACTGTTTGCCGCAGCAATGTTGCCTAGTACGGGTTACAGTAACGGCTCCCTGGCTCACGGTTCTTCAGAGAAGCGACATGGGCTGAGTCAAAGAGAACGGTTCCGGAGAGGTGGTCGAAGCTCGAGAGATAGCAGAGGTGGAAATGGGTTTAGGGTTTCTGGGCAGGAGACACCTCGTTGTACGGAGTTCGACATGGCCTATTTTCAGTCATACTCCCATGTAGGAATTCATGAAGAGATGATCAAGGTATTTATTTTATGATTCTCATTAGGATTATTTGCTTCTTTTTTTTTTTTGTTTTAATTTGTTTCTGGGTACTTTAAAATAGGTCTCTTTATGATTTTTCTTTTGTTGTTGTTGGTTTTGATCGAGTCTGTTCACTGTCTATGTTACGTTCTTTGATATGTCCTTACAATCGTCGGTAAAGTTTGTTATTTTAATTGGTTCTATTTGTGATTCACAGTGATTGGTGCTGTTTGGAATCTTTCCACTTCTTTCTCTGCTTTAGTGTCTATGCAGTTTTCAGTGTCATGGTTAGTTTGTGAGGAAAAAGTAGTAGTTCTTCTTCTGAGTTTATGGTAGGATATGGCTTGTTTTCAGCTTTTACATTCTTTGATGGTACTTAAAGCGTCAGTCAGATAACAATTCTTAGATGTTGATGGGTTAGTAGGGTTGGTAGTAAATCTTGCTACTTCTTTTTATTTGTTTCATATGCTGTTTGTCCGTGGTACTTTTCTCATGATGATGCTCTTCCCTTCCATTCTGCATTGGATATGTTTACAGTTTTTTTTCCCGATTATTTTGGAATTCTTCTTGTGCCATTTGATGGCTGATAGTTTTCGTAACACATTGTTGACTTGATTTCTAGATAATTGAGAATGTGTGCCAATATCAACAAGACGGTAAAATTATTAGTTAATTTAAGGTAAGGACTCCAATGGACCCAAAAATGTGTTGTGGTTATAATGGTCTTTCATTGAATATTATGCTTTTGTGTGCTTTGAATTGTTTGTGATATGTTGCAATGCATTCTGATCCATCAACATGCTTTGAAGCATAGTTGTCAATGCGACAAGGCGACCCAAGGCGGTGGAGGGGTCCCTAAGCGCTTAGGCGACCAAGACGCCCGAGTGTTATTTTTTATTTCTCTTCTTTTCTAACATTATTTAGTATGTTACAATAAATACCTTATATAATAAAAAAATCAACATTGAGCCACATCAAGTCATAAAAAATCAACAGTAAGTCACATCAAGTCATCGAAAATCAATAGTAAGGCACATCAAGTCATCAAAAATCAACATAGAAGACAACAGAACTGAAGAAGCAACCTGTTGGAAGTTTGAAACAATCAAAACATACAATTGGTTTATATTGTTCTTGGAATTGGTCATTGTCATGGTATATCTAATCTCACATTTGATTTATACTGTTCTTAGAAAATATGATGTTATCTATAAGTAATTAAACTTCTCTCAAACTTAGAGAAATGTTCCTGTTCTCTAAGAAGTATGACTGGTCAAATGACTTTAATTTTAAATGAGACTTTTTTATATTAGGTAGAGCACAAAACCAGCTTTCCAACTATTCTAAGATTGCTTAAATCTGATTTATATTGAAGGAGTTATTTTTTGGTCAAACCTTATTTAGTGTGCGGGAATGCTGTCAAAATCGCTCTGAATGAAAATATTTTTTTAGATATCAAAACAAATGAATTTTTTACCGCTCTTTGGGTTTTTAGCAATGTGTTACCATATTAAGATTTGTAAAATTTTTAGATTTGAGAAAAACCCCAACATTAGAAACTTGAAAATTTCACCTACGCCGAAAATCTAGTTTTGTTCTTGAACGGGGGTTGGGTTTGACTTTTTTATCATTTTGGAATTTATTTAACTATTTTTATTGGATTCAAATAAGGGGTATTTACTTATTTATGAATAATATATTAAGTAAATGAAATAACAAATATAAAAACATTTACTTAAATGACATTTGGCATAAGCTACGGCGAAGGCATTCAATACCACTAAGGCGACAGCCGCCTAGACCCCAAAAAATCTGCCTGGACGCCTAGGTGGCGCCTAAGTGACACCTTGACAACTATGTTTTGAAGCACATTTGCTGATATTAAGAGAAAAAAGTGATTCTTTCCACCCTCTTTGTGTTTATTTTAATTCGCTATTATGATGGCTATTTGCCTCTTCTTGATGTCAGTTGATGTTTTTAGGATTAGTGATGTTATCCTTTTTCTTGTTGTAATTTTAGATGTGGTTCCTGGTGTCTCTTTTTGGCTTTTGGGTTTTGATTGGATCCTTTGATATCTTTATCAGTTTCCTTAGCCTGAATGTGAATTCTGTAAACTTTAAAACATGAACTTGTACAACTCTTGTGGATTTTGATTTCAGGGTCTTGTTTTAGTGCCACTTGATGATGAGCTTCACCTTGTTTAATGCTTGTTTAAGAACAGGTCATGACTTGGTTGCAATTTTTCTGCACATGGATTGTTAAATTGATGTTTTACATGATTTTTTTGTGTATCGATGGGATGTGATGCAGTAACAAAACTGATGTGATACCATTCATCTCTCTCTTTCAATCTTTTCTTCTTCTTTTCTTTTTTCCTTGAGCCTTCTCTAGATATTTTTTACAACAATAGGAGGATGACTGGTTGTGTTTTCTCGCTGTTGTATTTGACTGGTGGGGAGTGTTAAACTAGAACTCTCAGGTATATTGGAAACTGATCATGAAGGCAAGTTAGATGATGAGCTTTCACCATGTTTAAGACTTGTTTAGAATCAGGGCATAACTTGGTTGCACTTTGTTTTGCTATGTCAGTTGTTGGGTTGAAATGTGACATGATTTCCTTATGCATACTTGGGATGTAATGCTGCTTCCATTTTCCTCCCCCCCAACCAAATTTTTTTTGGTCCCCCCTCTCTAGGCATGTCATACAACCTTCAGTGAATGACTATATGGTCTGCTTGCTTGTCTTGAACTGATGAGATGGGTTTGAATGGAGCTCTTTCAAATATCTTAGCAATGGTCATGAACATAGTTGTCAAGGAGGCAAGGGGACCCAAGGCGGTGGAGGGGTGCCTAAGCGCTTAGGCGACAAGGCACCCAACTGTTTTCTTTTATTTCCCCTCTTTTCTAAAATTATTTAGTATTGCTACAATATATACCTTATATCATAAAAAATCAACATTAAGCCACATCAAGTCATCAAAAATCTCCTACCAAAAAAAAAAAAAAAAAAAAAAAAAGTCATCAAAAATCAATATTAAGCCACATCAAGTCATCAGAAATCAACATAGATCTTGAAGATGAGAACTTTAATCACTATTGCTACCTATGTTTTTCTCGGATGGAAATTTACATTTCATAATCAAAATGCTTCCACGGAAACATGCAAAAGTCCTTGCATTTTTTTTTTGGATGAAAAAATATTAAATTACGAAGAAAAAGAGGGAATATACAAGCCCAAAGGCAAAGCCGAAGCTAGGAACTAGCTAGGGCGCAAAATGGATAGAGGAACACCCCAGGCAACAACAATAAGCCTGTTCCTTGGGGAGTCCTTCACATCCGAGGGGGGGGAGGGAACTGATCTTAGATGAAACATAAAAAAAGATGGCCTTCCAAATCACGTTGAAAGAGCGGGAGTTGGACGTCCATCTTCTGAGGTTACGTTCCATCCAAATATGGGAGATAGTGACGCAAAAGGCAATTTTGCCAACCGAATCACAAATCGTCTTCCCTCCAAACGTCATGTCAATCCAAATCCATTCCCTGCTGAGGGGGAGGGGGGAGCGCCGACCTGGCCAACAGTGTCGAAGAACACGGGACCAGATGGAAGAAGCAAAGGGGCAGGCAAAAAACAGGTGATCTGCATCTTCAACCCCATTCCAACAAAGACAGCAACTCGGGTAAACCTGAATATGCCGATAGATGAGAAAGCCTTAGGTGGGAAGGCAATTCGTAAGGGCGCGCCAAGCGGTGAGACTATGGTGGGGGATGTGGCCTCTAAACCAAACAACTCTGTGCCAAGGACAGGGGGTCCCTCTATGTCTAACCAACTCCCAAGTAGAGTGAGAGGTGAATCTGCCTGAGGGGGAGTGGAGCCATAGAGTGGTGTCACCTCTACCGCGGTGCCCAGGGGGGATGAGGGGAGGGAGCTCCATAAGTCAGCCAAGGGGGGGGGGGAGTGGGGGGGGACCAGGACCCATTGGAGATGATAGAGGCCACAGGGGCAAATCTGTCCAGGCCGAAGGAGTAGATCTCTCTAGGGCTCACAATGGAAGAGAGGATACCAGAAGGGTGCCAATTATCAAGCCGAAGTAAAGTGGTCGAACCATCATCTATCCTGTAAGAAATGGCGTCTCTGGCTAAATGCCTCACCTGGAGAATCCTGCGCCAAACCTAGGAGGAATTAGCCCCTGGGCTAATAGACCAAATGGAGTCCCGATGGAGGAGCCCAGCATAAACCCAAGAAGTCCAGATGCTGGTTTTGTTGGTGAGGAGCTTCCAGATAAGCTTGATGGATCCAGCAATGTTGACATCTTTTATTCTCCTGAGCCCAAGGCCTCCTTCAGCTTTGGGGACACAAAGGGAAGCCCAGCTCATGGGATGAAGGAACCTGGCAGAGTCCACTCCTTTCCAAAGGAAAGCACACATAATAGATTCAACCGCCTTGATAGTAGCCTATGGGAGGCCAAAAACACCACTCCAATAGATGTAACAAGATTGGAGCACCGATCTAATCGGCTCCAGCCATCTTGCATTGGATAAGAGCTTGGCTTTCCAAAGCTGAAGCCTCTTGCGAAGGAGATCCAAGATGGGGGAGCAGTGGTGGGCTGACAGTCTAGCAGGGATGAGGGGAAGGCCAAGGTAGCGGACAGGCAAGGTGCCAATGGAGAAGCCACAAAGGGAGGAAAGTGAGGCCTTGGTGGTATCTGGGACACCGGCAAGGAAGATTTGGGACTTAAGGAGGTTGATGCGGAGCCCCGAAGATCATGGAAAAGGTGAAGGGAGGACATGATGGACTCAATGGAGAGAGGGTCAGCCTTGGAGAAGATCATGAGATCATCAGCGAAGGCAAGGTGAGTCAGGTTGGTAGGTTTGCATTTAGGAATGGGGGTGATGAGGAGGAGGTTGGTTTTAGATTGGATGCTACGGGAGAGGACTTCGAGGGAAAGGCAAAAGAGAAAAGGGGAAAGGGGTAAAAGTCCTTGCATTGACAAAGCCTCAATCTAAATTTTCAGTCAATAGTTAGACCTATTGTGAATGCTCCCTTAATAGCCATCTATGAGAAAATCAGAAGTAAAACCATATAAGTAATTTAACAAAAGCAAATTAAAAGTTGAAATATTCATCTAGAATAAGTAAATAACCTAATTCTAACCCTAAGCATAAGGTACCACTAGATTCATCATTGCAACATCTTCTTACAATTTGCTACAAGAATCTATAACCCATTTCGACACCAAAGTTACGGAAAGTTGCAAAAGTTAATATAGAATTGTTATCCCCCCTCCCCCGAAAAAGAAAAAAAAAAACAAATAAGATAGTTTCAATTAGATGGCATAGCTTTCATGGATCCTCAAATTTCCAGACCTCAGGTAGAATGCTGCGTCCCTAACAATGATATATACTAACCCCTGCAGGATTAGATGATGCAGCCGTACCTTTCTTGGCTTCTACATGCAATAGTTTTAGTTGATCTCAGATTTTAGACTCCCAAATTCCATTGCTCCTGCTACAGTGTTATCATTCTTGGCTTTGAATGTA
>NW_025318341.1:0-7254 GCF_018873765.1 Telopea speciosissima | reverse complement strand
TTGGCCACCCTGAGTCCAGCGCTAGTAATGCCTCGAAGATCGCTTTCATTACTGGATGTTTCCTGAAGTAATCTCCAGAGCATATTTGGATACGAAATCCCTAGGGGGCTGGTTAATACGAGACTCCGCGCCGCTTCCTCGCCGCATTGCTCGACTCCGGGCTCACGAACATGTCCCACGATCCGTGATCCTTCTCTTCGAGCTCCCCATTTCGACTCGATCTCGTGACAGGGTACACTGCAATGAAATCTGCAAGAGCCCTGCCTTTGATGGGTGTCCTTGGTCGGAACTCGATGTCATGCTCACTTAACTCCACCGCCTACAGATCAATCGCCGGAGACGTCCGGCTTATGCAGTATCATCTTCGTGGGTAGGTCTCATGAGGACTATTTTATGGTATAGGCTTCGAAGTATGGTCGTAGCTAGGTCAGCTGTTACCAATGCATAGGCTACCTTCGATCCGAGGAGTATTTTTGGGGTCTGCTACGTCGATCGGGGGCATGGCCACGTAATAGATGGGCTTAACTTGTCTTCTTCCTTCGAAGCAAGTGCGGCCGACCGCGACAGGGGCGAGCGGTAGAGCGCAACTCTTTGTGAGGTTCCGGTCGCCCCACAGCACAAGTGGGCTCTCCCAGGTACTCCTTGATTCTCCGAACGCCTTCGGCTCTTCCGTCCAGTGTGAAATCTTTAGGGCTTCGGAGGTTCTTCAATGTTTTGAAGAATGGTAAGCACTTATCACTGATCGCGACACGAACTTGGGAAAGGGCGGCGCACCCTTCCATTCAACCTCTGCACTTCCCCGACTGGTTCGAGGAGGTACCATTTCTTGGATGGCCTTGATCTTGGATGGGTTGGCTTTATTCCACTGAACTCGAAACCACTTAACCCCGGGAATTTTCCTGACGTTATGCCAAGGCGCATTTTGCGGGGTTTAGCTTCATCCTGGTTCCTCCTCGGTCTTTGCCGCAAATGCCTCCTTCAGGTCGGTCAGGTGTTGGTTAGCGTGGATGCTTTTTACGAGCATGTCATCCACATATACCTCCCGTATTGCGCCCGATGCGCTCCGAACATCTTGTTGACCATCCTCGATAGGTGGCCCCCGCATTCTTTAACCCGAACGGCATTTACGTGGTAGCGTAGTTCTCTTTATCCGTCCCGGAATGCGGTGTAAGACTCATCATCCTCATACATGAGGATACTGGTTAACATCGGGGAGTAGGCGTCCAAACTCAACATCTCGTGTGGCGGCATGGCGTGGCTGAT
Source organism: Telopea speciosissima (assembly GCF_018873765.1). Lineage (NCBI taxonomy): Eukaryota > Viridiplantae > Streptophyta > Magnoliopsida > Proteales > Proteaceae > Telopea > Telopea speciosissima. The sequence goes on along the minus strand of NW_025318341.1, from coordinate 5,991 downwards.
CGGTAGGGTCGATCTCCGGCAAATGGTACTCATCTTTTGGCATGCCTTGTTCAGGAGTCGGTATAGTCGGCACATCCTCCACTTCCCATTTGGCTTTCGTACCATGACCACGTTGGCGAGCCAGAGTGGAACTTCTCCTTCTCGATGAACTCCTGATCGGCTTAACTTCTCGAATCTCCTCCTTAATTATGGCTGCTTGGCGATCGAGGGCGAAGTTACGCCGCTTCGCTGAATGGGCTTCTACGGGCTTGGGTCGACATGTAGTCGGTGTTCCGCCGCCGAACGTGGTATTCTTGGCATGCTCGGAGGTCGGCCAATGCGAAGACATCCATGTTTGCTTGAGGAGGCGTCCAAGCCCTTCTTTCGTTCCTTGTTTAGCAACGAGCCAGCCAACCAACGACCTCGAGGGGTCATCTGGGCCGAGGGGCCGGGGATGAGGTCTTCCACTGCCTTCCCCTTCTCTCTCGCTGGTTCATCTCTCCGGTCATCGACTATGCTCTAGCAGGCGAGTGCCATTCCACTGGCCTCGCCATTGTTTTTCATGAAGGTGGCATAGCACTCCTCGCTTTCTTCCTCGATCTCCTCGACTTCGCCTACCCCATTCTCTGGGGGAACTTCATCTTTAGTGGTGCACATGACTCTCTAAGGGTCACAGGCCGATGGTCGCCCTAAGAGGCCGTCAAGGACACCACGACACGACTACCACTGAAATTCACCATGATGGTTACTTGCTGAGGGGTGTACCAGAAGGTGACGGGTAGTTCTATGGTACCTCCGATGGAGGCAGCGTGACCGAGAATCCATGGAGATAGTGGGCTCGGTTTGGAGGTTGGTCGTCCCCAAACCCGAATCTGTTGATAAAGGCGTCAAGGAGAGTACGTCAACGTGACGCCATCGTTGTGTCTATCGGTACCACGTATGCAGTCGATTGGCTACCTCTGCTCGTACTACCAGGGCATCTTCACGCGGGAAGTTTAGTCCTTCCAGGTCTTCATCCGAGAAGGAGATCACCGCCTCGGTCCTGGCTATCTTCTTTGGGCTTCTCCGCCACTCCCACAAACCTGGCATGAGCTTTAGCTTTTACGGTGGACTCTCGCCCCCGATGTCCTCAAGTATGGTGAGGATAGGAGGTCCTTGGTGCCACTAGGTTACACAGCATCTCTCGCCCTTCCGGGCGGTCTCTCTCGATCTGTTCTTCTTTCTTCTCGTCTCGGTTCCACTCTGTCTCCGTCGCGACCTCTATCTCCTTGGCCTTAGCGGTTGTCACGTCTCCCCTTCACATACTTGCTCAAGCTTCCTCGCTTCTTACCGGTTACCTATCTCTCTCTTCAATTGATAGCACTCCTCTCAATGTCGTGCCCATTCTCTTTGTGGAAGAGGCGGTATTTGTTAGGGTTCCGCTTCTCTACGGTCTCGCTAGCATGGTCGTGGCGATGGAGTAAGTCACGGTCTGGATCGCATTTAGTATGTCAGGACCTGGTGGTGTTCGATGGTGTGAACTCGGGGGTGTTGCCCTCTCACTCCTCTCTGGCGGCGGTCTGTCCTCCTAGATGGGCGGTCGCCCTTCTCTTGTCGCGCTACTGTCCTCGACCTTTTACCCTCTTTGCGGTCATGAGTGCGCGACCTCTTGTCAGTTGTCTTGCGGCTTGGCCTCGATTATTTTCGTTCTAGCTTGTAGTACCTCCGCCATATTTGCAAAACTCGTTTGCACCGCTCCAAGAGCTCTTCTCATAGTCTGGTCTCTGACGACGTGCGAGGTCCTTGATCGAGTCCAGTCCCTAATACCTCTGCTAGGCTGCATGTCATGTGTGGTCATCCAAGTCTCCGAACCTCCAGGATTCTTTGGTGAACACGGTAACGTATTCCCCGAGAGATTCCCCAGATTCGTACCACGTTCGTGATTCACGGTGGTCTTCTTCGCTGACGCTGCTTTGCAGGACGAATGGCTTCGTATAGCTCGCGAATGAGCACTATAGATCTCGGGCGTAGCACGGAGAACCATGATGCGCGCTCCCTTGAGGATGCCGAATGCCCGACGAGACCACATCCGACCCCCGTACAGTCATTCATCATGCCATTAAAGTAGTTGATGTGGTCATTGGGGTCGAATGGTACCATCGTAGAGTTCAAAGGTGGGTAGTCGAAACCTGGAAGGTAGTGTGGGCGACATGATCTCTGCCGAGAAGGGGTGTTGTCCGTGTATGGAATGCGTCTCGCCTTTAGTACCGCTTCTTGAACCCTTCCGACTTCTCATCCGGTCGCGGAGTCTTTGATCGAGCTCCTCGTCCCGTGTCGCCCCCACGCTGGCGGACGTTCGCTGCGACCCGTTCACGCTCTCTCACGGATGTCCCCTCCCGCCTTGAGTGTTGGCGGGATGGGAATGGTCACGCCGTGATGAACCCTGTTGTGAAGGTGAGGGCTTTCTTCTCTGTAGGTCCGGCCCCGTCGTGGTATGTGACCTTCCAGTCGTCCGTCGAACACGGACCTCCGGACCGATCTCGTGGGCTGAAGCACCTCACCCCTGGGTGTTGGCGTCCTCCACGTTCGACCGCGGCGAGAGGTCTCTTGTTCTCCTGGGATCTTGGGAAGGCTCCCCAGCATTGCGAGTGGGGGTTGCACTGTCGCGCTTGAAGTCTCTCTCGACCTCACACCCGGGAGATGATCTCTAGGGTTCGGCTCTTGTCGAGGTACGGACTCCACCCTTGGCGATGGTGAAGTCCTTCGACGGTGAGGCGTCGCCACGCTGCGTCAAGCATTCTCGAAAGAGTCGTTCATCGAGGATGCAGCGTTGCGGGTCGTTGATCGACCCGCGGTGGGCGAGCATTGGGATCGGGTGTCACCTCTACCCCCGCATCGTCGGCCTCGTCATTGTTGGGCTCGTCGACCACGAATCGGGTCATTAAGGGGGGATCTCTTCCTCCGAGAGGACGATCCGGGTGGTTGGCTGCGAGAGCACTCTGGGGGTGGTGATCCATTCCTTGCTCCGTTGGTGGTGGTGGTAGTCTTCCTTCGTGCCATTGAATGAATATGGAAGGCGAGCTAGTAGTTTGTAATGGCTAGCGTCGTTCCCCAAACGGCGCCAATCTGCTGCGTCGAAATCGTCGGCGGTCTGCGAGTGCCGTCGCTGCAAGTGGACGAAAGGGGTCAACAGAGAAGCAGCCGGTGTGGTCCCGTCCTAGGGCTCTCCGTGCCAAGTTAGATCTCCTGGCGCAAACGGATGAATAGTGATTATTCGAGTATGAGTTTAACTGTCCCCGATGGGGTTGTGTACCTTGCCTTTTATAGTAGCGTATGGCGGTGTGGAGAGTCCCAGTTTGATGGCGATTGTCCCGTTGAGTGGATAGAGGCCCCGGGTAACGGGGCTCTATCATCTGATTGGCCATCTCCCGTGGGAGGGAGTGTCTGGACGCATCGAGGATCCTTGGTGGATAGATACCCGCGTGTGGTGATAATGTCATTGGTGCTTGAATCCGTCAGGGTGACGTGACCTCTAAGCGGTCTAGAGTCACCGGTGGTGACATGAGTCTTAGCGATACGATCGGGTCGTAGATGGGTAGCCTCCACCTCACGTGCCCACGATGCTGTGCCTAGGTGCAAGCCGCGCCTAGATGTGTGGCCGGACCTAGGCGAGGTCGCGCCCGAGTTGTGGCCGCGCCTGGGTGAGGCCGCGCTGGGTGAGGGGCCGCCTCGATGTGGCCGCCCAGGGGTGGCCGCGCGCGGTGAGGTCGCGCTGGGGTGAGGCTGCGCCGGATGTATGGCTGCGCTGGTGAGTCCACGCCCGATGTGCGCGCGCTGATGGTGGCCTCGCTTGGTGAGGCCGCTAGAGCGAGTGGCGCTCGGGGGCTGGCGCGCGGGGTCGCAGCGCTCAGAGCTGGGACCCTTCGTTCCCCTGGGCTATAGAGCGGGTCGTCTGTGACACGTGGCGGTCGTTGATTGGCCCGATGAATATTGGATGTATCAGGTTGTTATCCCCATAAAAAATGAGGACATCCAACTTCACTCCTCTTTCAACTCCATAACCCTGACCTGAAGTAATATACTCTTTTAGTACTAGTACGCTTACAAAGAGTAGAGTACGCTTGCAAAAACCCTTCTATCATACGTCCCCTTCCAGTACGTCTTCTTTTGTATCATCATATCGACCAACCCTATATGGTGGTGATCCTGTGGGATGGAGTTAGAATAATCCCCAAATTGCATGGGACTCTTTCCTTTATCAAAAGCCACCAGTCAGTCAATAGAGGTCTGCATGGATGTCATCATAGTATGGAGGGAACTGACAACTGCAGTGAGGGTATCGACATGTTCCGTGAAGGTATCAACACGTTCAGTGAGAGTGTCAATTTTTGGATCGATCGGTCTCACTTTTATAGGAGTTGAGCAGTTGAAGAATCTCAATATTGACCACCATGGTTAAGATATGAATAGAATCTCCCAATTGGTGGCAATCCCGAGGTTCAAAAATCCCATTTGGGTTCACTATGGGCCCGCACGGAGAAGAGAATACTCAAATCAAAGAGTTGATGCAAATCCCATAAATAAAGTGAAGTTTATAACAACAGAGGCAGAATTGTAATTTTGAAAAGTTCAACTATACACACACAAGAGGAGTATCACGTATAGAGGAAAGTGCAAACTTGGAAGCTAAGTGAAAAATGATAGACTACAATAAAAAGAGAAGGGAGGGGTAATTCTGGAAATAAAAAATAAAAGAGGATCTAAGGGAAATAAAGCACTAAAGGGTTAAAGCCTAAAGGTGGGGGGGCAATGTAAAGAATAGGGTTTAAAAGGTGACTTGTTGGAGGGAGGGGTGGAAGATCCGCAGTGGGAATGTCTTCTACCTCTGGCAATGGGAGACCAGCGCGGGAATCCAGGATATCAGCGGCGGAAATTTAGAAGATAAGCGGAGAACCAGAGATGCAAATTTGACTTCAACAAGGACACCAACTCCAGAAGTATCGTTGGGGTGCAATGATTCGATTCGACAATTGAAATCAGGTATGCCGACTCTCTTGGCAGAACCCTAGAAAGGGTCAATCAAAGTCACAACGGGGGAGGGAAAGGGAGTTGAGCATGAGGTGTTGTTGCGGGAATCGAAGGGAAGGGCTTGCAGTGGGAATAAAAAAAAAAGGTTGCCTGTGGTATTTGCAGGGATGGGTTGGGTTCTGTTGATGTCGTAGGGTTGGGGCGACGCAGTGGTTTGGCGAAGAAAGGAAGGGCGGTGTGGGGGTTGTCTCTAGGATTTGATGTCACGAAGGAAGGGAGCAGTGATTAGGTGGAAAAGAGAGATGAAGGAGCAGTGAAGTGTTGTTGCAGCGCTAGAGCTGGGAAGGCTTTACTGCAGGAATCAAGGAAGGGGTTGGGGTTTCAGATGTTGCAGTAGGTTTGGGGCAGAAGGTTGGGAAGTGATAGCACAGGGAGAGAGGCGAAGAGAATTAGGGAAGATGATTCTCTGCAACTAAAATATTCTCTGGTTTCTAGCTGGACAGGGCAAGGCAGTGGAGGTGAGAGGGAGAGAGAGATACAAGGTTTTTTTGTTTGGGTGTTTTGGATCTCAGCTCTTGACAGAGTAATCTCAGCAGGGAGGGAAGAAGGGGAACTTCGGCTCTGATACCAAAATTGGTGGGCGGCCGGTTAGGGAAGAGGAGAATCTGAGATGGAGTCTCGGAGTTGCAGGGGTAGGAGAGGAACACACAAGCACACACTCACTCTCATTGAGCAAACCAACAATTTCTATCTTCAAATCTGTTCCTGTAGTCATGCAAATATATAAAGACAAAAGTAAAGACTCCTAATTAGACTCTAAACTGAAAAACAACTTGTAATCCAACTCTAAAACTTACTATAGTTCAAAATCATATAACTAGCCTATTCCTAAGTATTTTAACCAAAGCAAATACAAGAAATAAAGACCAAGTAATCTACTTCCAACCCTTGTTGGACCAAAACAAAACAGGTTGGACCGGTTCCATCTGGGTTTGTTTTCCAAAG